>NW_028257396.1:162326-324652 GCF_982258835.1 Parasteatoda tepidariorum | reverse complement strand
GGTCTAATATAGCGCCTTGCGTTAGCTAACCATTGAAAGATGTCTTTGAATTTTTAAAGCATTTTAGAACGCTATTCTTCATTTTAAGCTTCTCAGAACACTCTATTTCGCATAGGCATACATAGTAAACCTTTACGGTCACGCTGTGTACCCCTAATTTAACCTATAATTATTTCCTGTGGTAGGGTACACTATTAACCTGTAATATAATACGTGGTCCAATTTAAAAATTATAGGTCAATATTAAGGTCTGATATTGCGCCTTGCGTTAGTTAACCATTGAAAGATGTCTTTGAATTTTTAAAGCATTTTAGAACGCTTATTTCTTCATTTTAAGCTTCTCAGAACACTCTATTTCGCATAGGCATACATCGTAAACTTTAGGGTCACGCTGTGTACCCCCTAATTGACCTATAATTATTTCCTGTGGTAGGGTACACTATTACCCTGTAATATAATACGTGGTCCAATTTAAAAATTATAGGTCAATATTAAGTTCCGATACCGTGCCGTTAGTTAACATAGAAAAATGTCTTTGAATTTTTAAAGCATTTTAGAACGCTTATTTCCTCATTTTAAGCTTCTCAGAACACTTTATTTCGCATAGGTATACATAGTAACCTTTAGGGTCACGCTGTGTACCCCCTAATTGACCTATAATTATTTTCCGTGGTAGGGTACACTATCACCCTGTAATATAATACGTGGCCCAATTTAAAAATTTTTGGTCAATATTAAGGTCCGATACCGTGCCGTTAGTTTACATAGAAAAGAGTCTTCGAATTTCCTTGTTTTAATGCACTATTTAAAATATACATAGTGTACCCCCTAATTGACCTATAATTATTTCCTTTGGTAGGGTACATATTACCCTGTAATATAATACCTGGTCCAATTTAAATATTATGGGTCTATATTAAGGTCTGATATTGCGCCTTGCGCTAGTTAACCATTGAAAGATGTCTTTGAATTTTTAAAGCATTTTAGAACGCTTATTTCTTCATTTTAAGCTTCTCAGAACACTCTATTTCGCATAAGCATACATAGTAAAATTTAGGGTCACGCTGTGTACCCCCTAAATGACCTATAATTATTTCCTGTGGAAGGGTACACTATTACCCTGTAATATAATACGTGGTCCAATTTAAAAATTATAGGTCAATATTAAGGTCCGATACCGTGCCGTTAGTTAACATTGAAAAATGTCTTTGAATTTTTAAAGCATTTTAGAACGCTTATTTCCTCATTTTAAGCTTCTCAGAACACTTTATTTCGCATAGGCATACATAGTAAACTTAAGGGTCTCTCTGTGTACCCCCTAATTGACCTATAATTATTTCCTGTGGTAGGGTACACTATAACCCTGTAATATAATACGTGGTCCAATTTAAAAATTATAGGTCAATATTAAGGTCCGATACCGTGACGTTAGTTAACATAGAAAAGTGTCTTCGTATTTCCTTGTTTTAATGCACTATTTAAAATATACATAGTGTACCCCCTAATTGACCTATAATTATTTCCTGTGGTAGGGTACACTATTACCCTGTAATATAATACCTGGTCCAATTGAAATATTATGGTTCCATATTAAGGTCTGATATCGCGCCTTGCGTTAGTTAACCATTGAAAGATGTCTTTGAATTTTTAAAGCATTTTAGAACGCTTATTTCTTCATTTTAAGCTTCTCAGAACACTCTATTTCGCATAGGCATACATAGTAAATTTTAGGGTCACGCTGTGTACCACCTAATTGACCTATAACTATTTCCTGTGGTAAGGTACACTATTACCTTGTAATATAATACGTGGTACAATTTAAAAATTATAGGTCAATATTAAGGTCCGATACCGTGCCGTTAGTTAACATAGAAAAGTGTCTTCGTATTTCCTTGTTTTAATGCACTATTTAAAATATACATAGTGTACCCCCTAATTGACCTATAATTATTTCCTGTGGTAGGGTACACTATTACCCTGTAATATAATACCTGGTCCAATTTAAATATTATGGGTCAATATTAAGGTCTGATATTGTGCCTAGCGCTAGTTAACCATTGAAAGATGTCTTTGAATTTTTAAAACATTTTAGAACGCTTATTTCTTCATTTTAAGCTTCTCAGAACACTCTATTTCGCATAAGCATACATAGTAAAATTTAGGGTCACGCTGTGTACCCCCTAAATGACCTATAATTATTTCCTGTGGTAGGGTACACTATTACCCTGTAATATAATACGTGGTCCAATTTAAAAATTATAGGTCAATATTAAGGTCCGATACCGTGCCGTTAGTTAACATTGAAAAATGTCTTCGTATTTCCTTGTTTTAATGCACTATTTAAAATATACATAGTGTACCCCCTAATTGACCTATAATTATTTCCTGTGGTAGGGTACACTATTACCCTGTAATATAATACCTATTCCAATTTAAATATTATGGGTCAATATTAAGGTCTGATATTGTGCCTTGCGTTAGTTAACCATTGAAAGATGTGTTTGAATTTTTAAAGCATTTTAGAACGCTTATTTCTTCATTTTAAGCATCTCAGAACACTCTATTTCGCATAAGCATACATAGTAAAATTTAGGGTCACGCTGTGTACCCCCTAAATGACCTATAATTATATCCTGTGGTAGGGTACACTATTACCCTGTAATATAATACGTGGTCCAATTTAAAAATTGTAGGTCAATATTAAGGTCCGATACCGTATCGTTAGTTAACATAGAAAAATGTCTTTGAATTTTTAAAGCATTTTAGAACGCTTATTTCCTCATTTTAAGCTTCTCAGAACACTTTATTTCGCATAGGCATACATAGTAAACTTTAGGGTCACGCTGTGTACCCCCTAATTGACCTATATTTATTTCCTTTGGTGGGGTACACTATTACCCTGTAATATAATACGTGGTCCAATTTAAAAATTATAGGTCAATATTAAGGTGCAATACCGTGCCGTTAGTTAACATAGAAAAGTGTCTTCGTATTTTCTTGTTTTAATGCACTATTTAAAACATACATAGTGTACCCCCTAATTGACCTATAATTATTTCCTGTTGTAGGGTACATATTACCCTGTAATATAATACCTGGTCCAATTTAAATATTATGGGTCTATATTAAGGTCTGATATTGCGCCTTGCGCTAGTTAACCATTGAAAGATGTCTTTGAATTTTTAAAGCATTTTAGAACGCTTATTTCTTCATTTTAAGCTTCTCAGAACACTCTATTTCGCATAAGCATACATAGTAAAATTTAGGGTCACGCTGTGTACCCCCTAAATGACCTATAATTATTTCCTGTGGAGAGGTACACTATTACCCTGTAATATAATACGTGGTCCAATTTAAAAATTATAGGTCAATATTAAGGTCCGATACCGTGCCGTTAGTTAACATTGAAAAATGTCTTTGAATTTTTAAAGCATTTTAGAACGCTTATTTCCTCATTTTAAGCTTCTCAGAACACTTTATTTCGCATAGGCATACATAGTAAACTTTAGGGTCTCTCTGTGTACCCCCTAATTGACCTATAATTATTTCCTGTGGTAGGGTACACTATAACCCTGTAATATAATACGTGGTCCAATTTAAAAATTATAGGTCAATATTAAGGTCCGATACCGTGACGTTAGTTAACATAGAAAAGTGTCTTCGTATTTCCTTGTTTTAATGCACTATTTAAAATATACATAGTGTACCCCCTAATTGACCTATAATTATTTCCTGTGGTAGGGTACACTATTACCCTGTAATATAATACCTGGTCCAATTGAAATATTATGGTTCCATATTAAGGTCTGATATCGCGCCTTGCGTTAGTTAACCATTGAAAGATGTCTTTGAATTTTTAAAGCATTTTAGAACGCTTATTTCTTCATTTTAAGCTTCTCAGAACACTCTATTTCGCATAGGCATACATAGTAAATTTTAGGGTCACGCTGTGTACCACCTAATTGACCTATAACTATTTCCTGTGGTAAGGTACACTATTACCTTGTAATATAATACGTGGTACAATTTAAAAATTATAGGTCAATATTAAGGTCCGATACCGTGCCGTTAGTTAACATAGAAAAGTGTCTTCGTATTTCCTTGTTTTAATGCACTATTTAAAATATACATAGTGTACCCCCTAATTGACCTATAATTATTTCCTGTGGTAGGGTACACTATTACCCTGTAATATAATACCTGGTCCAATTTAAATATTATGGGTCAATATTAAGGTCTGATATTGTGCCTAGCGCTAGTTAACCATTGAAAGATGTCTTTGAATTTTTAAAACATTTTAGAACGCTTATTTCTTCATTTTAAGCTTCTCAGAACACTCTATTTCGCATAAGCATACATAGTAAAATTTAGGGTCACGCTGTGTACCCCCTAAATGACCTATAATTATTTCCTGTGGTAGGGTACACTATTACCCTGTAATATAATACGTGGTCCAATTTAAAAATTATAGGTCAATATTAAGGTCCGATACCGTGCCGTTAGTTAACATTGAAAAATGTCTTCGTATTTCCTTGTTTTAATGCACTATTTAAAATATACATAGTGTACCCCCTAATTGACCTATAATTATTTCCTGTGGTAGGGTACACTATTACCCTGTAATATAATACCTATTCCAATTTAAATATTATGGGTCAATATTAAGGTCTGATATTGTGCCTTGCGTTAGTTAACCATTGAAAGATGTGTTTGAATTTTTAAAGCATTTTAGAACGCTTATTTCTTCATTTTAAGCATCTCAGAACACTCTATTTCGCATAGGCATACATAGTAAAATTTAGGGTCACGCTGTGTACCCCCTAAATGACCTATAATTATATCCTGTGGTAGGGTACACTATTACCCTGTAATATAATACGTGGTCCAATTTAAAAATTGTAGGTCAATATTAAGGTCCGATACCGTATCGTTAGTTAACATAGAAAAATGTCTTTGAATTTTTAAAGCATTTTAGAACGCTTATTTCCTCATTTTAAGCTTCTCAGAACACTTTATTTCGCATAGGCATACATAGTAAACTTTAGGGTCACGCTGTGTACCCCCTAATTGACCTATATTTATTTCCTTTGGTGGGGTACACTATTACCCTGTAATATAATACGTGGTCCAATTTAAAAATTATAGGTCAATATTAAGGTGCAATACCGTGCCGTTAGTTAACATAGAAAAGTGTCTTCGTATTTTCTTGTTTTAATGCACTATTTAAAACATACATAGTGTACCCCCTAATTGACCTATAATTATTTCCTGTTGTAGGGTACACTATTACCCTGTAATATAATACCTGGTATAATTGAAATATTATGGTTCCATATTAAGGTCTGATATCGCGCCTTGCGTTAGTTAACCATTGAAAGATGTCTTTGAATTTTTAAAGCATTTTAGAACGCTTATTTCTTCATTTTAAGCTTCTCAGAACACTCTATTTCGCATAGGCATACATAGTAAATTTTAGGGTCACGCTGTGTACCACCTAATTGACCTATAATTATTTCCTGTGGTAAGGTACACTATTACCCTGTAATATAATACGTGGTACAATTTAAAAATTATAGGTCGATATTAAGGTCCGATACCGTGCCGTTAGTTAACATAGAAAAGTGTCTTCGTATTTCCTTGTTTTAATGCACTATTTAAAATATACATAGTGTACCCCCTAATTGACCTATAATTATTTCCTGTGGTAGGGTACACTATTACCCTGTAATATAATACCTGGTCCAATTTAAATATTATGGGTCAATATTAAGGTCTGATATTGCGCCTTGCGTTAGTTAACCATTGAAAGATGTCTTTGAATTTTTAAAGCATTTTAGAACGCTTAATTCTTCATTTTAAGCATCTCAGAGCACTCTATTTCGCATAGGCATACATAGTAAAATTTAGGGTCACGCTGTGTACCCCCTAAATGACCTATAATTATTTCCTGTGGTAGGGCACACTATTACCCTGTAATATAATACGTGGTCCAATTTAAAAATTATAGGTCAATATTAAGTTCCGATACCGTGCCGTTAGTTAACATTGAAAAATGTCTTCGTATTTCCTTGTTTTAATGCACTATTTAAAATATACATAGTGTACCCCCTAATTGACCTATAATTATTTCCTGTGGTAGGGTACACTATTACCCTGTAATACAATACCTGGTTCAATTTAAATATTATGGGTCAATATTAAGGTCTGATATTGCGCCTTGCGTTAGTTAACCATTGAAAGATGTCTTTGAATTTTTAAAGCATTTTAGAACGCTTATTTCTTCACTTTAAGCTTCTCAGAACACTTTATTTCGCATAGGCATACATAGTAAACTTTAGGGTCACGCTGTGTACCCCCTAATTGACCTATAATTATTTCCTGTGGTAAGGTACACTATTACCCTGTAATATAATAGGTGGTCCAATTTAAAATTTATAGGTCAATATTAAGGTCCGATACCGTGCCGTTAGTTAGCATAGAAAAATGTCATTGAATTTTTAAAGCATTTTAGAACGCTTATTTCCTCATTTTAAGCTTCTCAGAACACTTTATTTCGCATAGGCATACATAGTAAACTTTAGGGTCACTCTGCGTACCCCCTAATTGACCTATAATTATTTCCTGTGGTAGGGTACACTATAACCCTGTAATATAATACGTGGTCCAATTTAAAAATTATAGGTCAATATTAAGGTCCGATACCGTGCCGTTAGTTAACATAGAAAAGTGTCTTCGTATTTCCTTGTTTTAATGCACTATTTAAAATATACATAGTGTACCCCCTAATTGACCTATAATTATTTCCTGTGGTAGGGTACACTATTACCCTGTAATATAATACCTGGTCCAATTTAAATATTATGGGTCAATATTAAGGTCTGATATTGCGCCTTGCGTTAGTTAACCATTGAAAGATGTCTTTGAATTTTTAAAGCATTTTAGAACGCTTATTTCTTCATTTTAAGCTTCTCAGAACACTCTATTTCGCATAGGCATACATAGTAAATTTTAGGGTCACGCTGTGTACCACCTAATTGACCTATAATTATTTCCTGTGGTAAGGTACACTATTACCCTGTAATATAATACGTGGTACAATTTAAAAATTATAGGTCAATATTAAGGTCCGATACCGTGCCGTTAGTTAACATAGAAAAGTGTCTTCGTATTTCCTTGTTTTAATGCACTATTTAAAATATACATAGTGTACCCCCTAAATGACCTA
The DNA here is from genome assembly GCF_982258835.1 of Parasteatoda tepidariorum. Lineage (NCBI taxonomy): Eukaryota > Metazoa > Arthropoda > Arachnida > Araneae > Theridiidae > Parasteatoda > Parasteatoda tepidariorum. The sequence continues at coordinate 317,427 of NW_028257396.1, read as the reverse complement.
TAATTATTTCCTGTGGTAGGGTACACTATTACCCTGTAATATAATAGGTGGTCCAATTTAAAAATTATAGGTCAATATTAAGGTCCGATACCGTGCCGTTAGTTAACATAGAAAAATGTCTTTGAATTTTTAAAGCATTTTAGAACGCTTATTTCCTCATTTTAAGCTTCTCAGAACACTTTATTTTGCATAGGCATACATAGTAAACTTTAGGGTCACGCTGTGTACCCCCTAATTGACCTATAATTTTTTCCTTTGGTAGGGTACACTATTACCCTGTAATATAATACCTGGTCCAATTTAAATTTTATGGGTCAATATTAAGGTCTGATATTGCGCCTTGCGTTAGTTAACCATTGAAAGATGTCTTTGAATTTTTAAAGCATTTTAGAACGCTTATTTCTTCATTTTAAGCTTCTCAGAACACTTTATTTCGCATAGGCATACATAGTAAACTTTAGGGTCACGCTGTGTACCCCCTAATTGACCTATAATTATTTCCTGTGGTAAGGTACACTATTACCCTGTAATATAATACGTGGTACAATTTAAAAATTATAGGTCAATATTAAGGTCCGATACCGTGCCGTTAGTTAACATAGAAAAGTGTCTTCGTATTTCCTTGTTTTAATGCACTATTTAAAATATACATAGTGTACCCCCTAATTGACCTATAATTATTTCCTGTGGTAGGGTACACTATTACCCTGTAATATAATACCTGGTCCAATTTAAATATTATGGGTCTATATTAAGACCTGATATTGCGCCTTGCGCTAGTTAACCATTGAAAGATGTCTTTGAATTTTTAAAGCATTTTATAACGCTTATTTCGTCATTTTAAGCTTCTCAGAACACTTTATTTCGCATAGGCATACATAGTAAACTTTAGGGTCTCTCTGTGTACCCCCTAATTGACCTATAATTATATCCTGTGGTAGGGTACACTATAACCCTGTAATATAATACGTGGTCCAATTTAAAAATTATAGGTCAATATTAAGGTCCGATACCGTGACGTTAGTTAACATAGAAAAGTGTCTTCGTATTTCCTTGTTTTAATGCACTATTTAAAATATACATAGTGTACCCCCTAATTGACCTATAATTATTTCCTGTGGTAGGGTACACTATTACCCTGTAATATAATACCTATTCCAATTTAAATATTATGGGTCAATATTATGGGTCAATATTAAGGTCTGATATTGCGCCTTGCGTTAGTTAACCATTGAAAGATGTCTTTGAATTTTTAAAGCATTTTAGAACGCTTATTTCTTCATTTTAAGCATCTCAGATCACTCTATTTCGCATAGGCATACATAGTAAAATTTAGGGTCACGCTGTGTACCCCCTAAATGACCTATAATTATATCCTGTGGTAGGGTACACTATTACCCTGTAATATAATACGTGTTACAATTTAAAAATTATAGGTCAATATTAAGGTCCGATACCGTGCCGTTAGTTAACATAGAAAAATGTCTTTGAATTTTTAAAGCATTTTAGAACGCTTATTTCCTCATTTTAAGCTTCTCAGAACACTTTGTTTCGCATAGGCATACATAGTAAACTTTAGGGTCACGCTGTGTACCCCCTAATTGACCTATAATTATTATCTTTGGTGGGGTACACTATTACCCTGTAATATAATACCTGGTCCAATTTAAATATTATGGGTCAATATTAAGGTCTGATATTGCGCGTTGCGTTAGTTAACCATTGAAAGATGTCTTTGAATTTTTAAAGCATTTTAGAACGCTTATTTCTTCATTTTAAGCTTCTCAGAGCACTCTATTTCGCATAGGCATACATAGTAAAATTTAGGGTCACACTGTGTACCCCCTAAATGACCTATAATTATTTCCTGTGGTAGGGCACACTATTACCCTGTAATATAATACGTGGTCCAATTTAAAAATTATAGGTCTATATTAAGTTCCGATACCGTGCCGTTAGTTAACATTGAAAAATGTCTTCGTATTTCCTTGTTTTAATGCACTATTTAAAATATACATAGTGTACCCCCTAATTGACCTATAATTATTTCCTGTGGTAGGGTACACTATTACCCTGTAATACAATACCTGGTTCAATTTAAATATTATGGGTTAATATTAAGGTTTGATATTGCGCCTTGCGTTAGTTAACCATTGAAAGATGTCTTTGAATTTTTAAAGCATTTTAGAACGCTTATTTCTTCATTTTAAGCTTCTCAGAACACTCTATTTCGCATAGGCATACATAGTAAAATTTAGGGTCACGCTGTGTACCCCCTAAATGACCTATAATTATTTCCTGTCGTAGGGTACACTATTACCCTCTAATATAATACGTGGTCCAATTTAAAAATTATAGGTCAATATTAAGGTCCGATACCGTACCGTTAGTTAACATAGAAAAATGTCTTTGAATTTTTAAAGCATTTTAGAACGCTTATTTCCTCATTTTAAGCTTCTCAGAACACTTTATTTCGCATAGGCATACATAGTAAACTTTAGGGTCACTCTGTGTACCCCCTAATTGACCTATAATTATTTCCTGTGGTAGGGTACACTATAACCCTGTAATATAATACGTGGTCCAATTTAAAAATTATAGGTCAATATTAAGGTGCAATACTGTGCCGTTAGTTAACATAGAAAAGTGTCTTCGTATTTTCTTGTTTTAATGCACTATTTAAAACATACATAGTGTACCCCCTAATTGACCTATAATTATTTCCTGTTGTAGGGTACACTATTACCCTGTAATATAATACCTGGTCCAATTGAAATATTATGGTTCCATATTAAGGTCTGATATCGCGCCTTGCGTTAGTTAACCATTGAAAGATGTCTTTGAATTTTTAAAGCATTTTAGAACGCTTATTTCTTCATTTTAAGCTTCTCAGAACACTCTATTTCGCATAGGCATACATAGTAAATTTTAGGGTCACGCTGTGTACCACCTAATTGACCTATAATTATTTCCTGTGGTAAGGTACACTATTACCTTGTAATATAATACGTGGTACAATTTAAAAATTATAGGTCAATATTAAGGTCCGATACCGTGCCGTTAGTTAACATAGAAAAGTGTCTTCGTATTTCCTTGTTTTAATGCACTATTTAAAATATACATAGTGTACCCCCTAATTGACCTATAATTATTTCCTGTGGTAGGGTACACTATTACCCTGTAATATAATACCTGGTCCAATTTAAATATTATGGGTCAATATTAAGGTCTGATATTGTGCCTAGCGCTAGTTAACCATTGAAAGATGTCTTTGAATTTTTAAAACATTTTAGAACGCTTATTTCTTCATTTTAAGCTTCTCAGAACACTCTATTTCGCATAAGCATACATAGTAAAATTTAGGGTCACGCTGTGTACCCCCTAAATGACCTATAATTATTTCCTGTGGTAGGGTACACTATTACCCTGCAATATAATACGTGGTCCAATTTAAAAATTATAGGTCAATATTAAGGTCCGATACCGTGCCGTTAGTTAATATTGAAAAATGTCTTTGAATTTTTAAAGCATTTTAGAACGCTTATTTCCTCATTTTAAGCTTCTCAGAACACTTTATTTCGCATAGGCATACATAGTAAACTTTAGGGTCACTCTGTGTACCCCCTAATTGACCTATAATTATTTCCTGTGGTAGGGTACACTATAACCCTGTAATATAATACGTGGTCCAATTTAAAAATTATAGGTCAATATTAAGGTGCAATACTGTGCCGTTAGTTAACATAGAAAAGTGTCTTCGTATTTTCTTGTTTTAATGCACTATTTAAAACATACATAGTGTACCCCCTAATTGACCTATAATTATTTCCTGTTGTAGGGTACACTATTACCCTGTAATATAATACCTGGTCCAATTGAAATATTATGGTTCCATATTAAGGTCTGATATCGCGCCTTGCGTTAGTTAACCATTGAAAGATGTCTTTGAATTTTTAAAGCATTTTAGAACGCTTATTTCTTCATTTTAAGCTTCTCAGAACACTCTATTTCGCATAGGCATACATAGTAAATTTTAGGGTCACGCTGTGTACCACCTAATTGACCTATAATTATTTCCTGTGGTAAGGTACACTATTACCTTGTAATATAATACGTGGTACAATTTAAAAATTATAGGTCAATATTAAGGTCCGATACCGTGCCGTTAGTTAACATAGAAAAGTGTCTTCGTATTTCCTTGTTTTAATGCACTATTTAAAATATACATAGTGTACCCCCTAATTGACCTATAATTATTTCCTGTGGTAGGGTACACTATTACCCTGTAATATAATACCTGGTCCAATTTAAATATTATGGGTCAATATTAAGGTCTGATATTGTGCCTAGCGCTAGTTAACCATTGAAAGATGTCTTTGAATTTTTAAAACATTTTAGAACGCTTATTTCTTCATTTTAAGCTTCTCAGAACACTCTATTTCGCATAAGCATACATAGTAAAATTTAGGGTCACGCTGTGTACCCCCTAAATGACCTATAATTATTTCCTGTGGTAGGGTACACTATTACTCTGTAATATAATACGTGGTCCAATTTAAAAATTATAGGTCAATATTAAGGTCCGATACCGTGCCGTTAGTTAACATTGAAAAATGTCTTTGAATTTTTAAAGCATTTTAGAACGCTTATTTCCTCATTTTAAGCTTCTCAGAACACTTTATTTCGCATAGGCATACCTAGTAAACTTTAGGGTCTCTCTGTGTACCCCCTAATTGACCTATAATTATTTCCTGTGGTAGGGTACACTATAACCCTGTAATATAATACGTGGTCCAATTTAAAAATTATAGGTCAATATTAAGGTCCGATACCGTGACGTTAGTTAACATAGAAAAGTGTCTTCGTATTTCCTTGTTTTAATGCACTAATTAAAATATACATAGTGTACCCCCTAATTGACCTATAATTATTTCCTGTGGTAGGGTACACTATTACCCTGTAATATAATACCTATTCCAATTTAAATATTATGGGTCAATATTAAGGTCTGATATTGTGCCTTGCGTTAGTTAACCATTGAAAGATGTCTTTGAATTTTTAAAGCATTTTAGAACGCTTATTTCTTCATTTTAAGCATCTCAGAACACTCTATTTCGCATAGGCATACATAGTAAAATTTAGGGTCACGCTGTGTACCCCCTAAATGACCTATAATTATATCCTGTGGTAGGGTACACTATTACCCTGTAATATAATACGTGGTCCAATTTAAAAATTGTAGGTCAATATTAAGGTCCGATACCGTGCCGTTAGTTAACATAGAAAAATGTCTTTGAATTTTTAAAGCATTTTAGAACGCTTATTTCCTCATTTTAAGCTTCTCAGAACATTTTATTTCGCACAGGCATACATAGTAAACTTTAGGGTCACGCTGTGTACCCCCTAATTGACCTATATTTATTTCCTTTGGTGGGGTACACTATTACCCTGTAATATAATACCTGGTCCAATTTAAATATTATGGGTCAATATTAAGGTCTGATATTGCGCCTTGCGTTAGTTAACCATTGAAAGATGTCTTTGAATTTTTAAAGCATTTTAGAACGCTTATTTCTTCATTTTAAGCTTCTCAGAGCACTCTATTTCGCATAGGCATACATAGTAAAATTTAGGGTCACGCTGTGTACCCCCTAAATGACCTATAATTATTTCCTGTGGTAGGGTACACTATTACCCTCTAATATAATACGTGGTCCAATTTAAAAATTATAGGTCAATATTAAGGTCCGATACAGTGCCGTTAGTTAACATAGAAAAATGTCTTTGAATTTTTAAAGCATTTTAGAACGCTTATTTCCTCATTTTAAGCTTCTCAGAACACTTTATTTCGCATAGGCATACATAGTAAACTTTAGGGTCACTCTGTGTACCCCCTAATTGACCTATAATTATTTCCTGTGGTAGGGTACACTATACCCCTGTAATATAATACGTGGTCCAATTTAAAAATTATAGGTCAATATTAAGGTCCGATACCGTGCCGTTAGTTAACATAGAAAAGTGTCTTCGTATTTCCTTGTTTTAATGCACTATTTAAAATATACATAGTGTACCCCCTAATTGACCTATAATTATTTCCTGTGGTAGGGTACACTATAACCCTGTAATATAATACCTGGTCCAATTTAAATATTATGGGTCAATATTAAGGTCTGATATTGCGCCTTGCGTTAGTTAACCATTGAAAGATGTCTTTGAATTTTTAAAGCATTTTAGAACGCTTATTTCTTCATTTTAAGCTTCTCAGAACACTCTATTTCGCATAGGCATACATAGTAAATTTTAGGGTCACGCTGTGTACCACCTAATTGACCTATAATTATTTCCTGTGGTAAAGTACACTATTACCCTGTAATATAATACGTGGTACAATTTAAAAATTATAGGTCAATATTAAGGTCCGATACCGTGCCGTTAGTTAACATAGAAAAGTGTCTTCGTATTTCCTTGTTTTAATGCACTATTTAAAATATACATAGTGTACCCCCTAATTGACCTATAATTATTTCCTGTGGTAGGGTACACTATTACCCTGTAATATAATACCTATTCCAATTTAAATATTATGCGTCAATATTAAGGTCTGATATTGTGCCTTGCGTTAGTTAACCATTGAAAGATGTCTTTGAATTTTTAAAGCATTTTAGAACGCTTATTTCTTCATTTGAAGCATCTCAGAACACTCTATTTCGCATAGGCATACATAGTAAAATTTAGGGTCACGCTGTGTACCCCCTAAATGACCTATAATTATATCCTGTGGTAGGGTACACTATTACCCTGTAATATAATACGTGGTCCAATTTAAAAATTGTAGGTCAATATTAAGGTCCGATACCGTGCCGTTAGTTAACATAGAAAAATGTCTTTGAATTTTTAAAGCATTTTAGAACGCTTATTTCCTCATTTTAAGCTTCTCAGAACACTTTATTTCGCATAGGCATACATAGTAAACTTTAGGGTCACGCTGTGTACCCCCTAATTGACCTATATTTATTTCCTTTGGTGGGGTACACTATTACCCTGTAATATAATACCTGGTCCAATTTAAATATTATGGGTCAATATTAAGGTCTGATATTGCGCCTTGCGTTAGTTAACCATTGAAAGATGTCTTTGAATTTTTAAAGCATTTTAGAACGCTTATTTCTTCATTTTAAGCTTCTCAGAGCACTCTATTTCGCATAGGCATACATAGTAAAATTTAGGGTCACGCTGTGTACCCCCTAAATGACCTATAATTATTTCCTGCGGTAGGGCACACTATTACCCTGTAATATAATACGTGGTCCAATTTAAAAATTATAGGTCAATATTAAGTTCCGATACCGTGCCGTTAGTTAACATTGAAAAATGTCTTCGTATTTCCTTGTTTTAATGCACTATTTAAAATATACATAGTGTACCCCCTAATTGACCTATAATTATTTCCTGTGGTAGGGTACACTATTACCCTGTAATATAATACGTGGTCCAATTTAAATATTATGGGTCAATATTAAGGTCTGATATTGCGCCTTGCGTTAGTTAACCATTGAAAGATGTCTTTGAATTTTTAAAGCATTTTAGAACGCTTATTTCTTCATTTTAAGCTTCTCAGAACACTCTATTTCGCATAGGCATACATAGTAAATTTTAGGGTCACGCTGTGTACCACCTAATTGACCTATAATTATTTCCTGTGGTAAAGTACACTATTACCCTGTAATATAATACGTGGTACAATTTAAAAATTATAGGTCAATATTAAGGTCCGATACCGTGCCGTTAGTTAACATAGAAAAGTGTCTTCGTATTTCCTTGTTTTAATGCACTATTTAAAATATACATAGTGTACCCCCTAATTGACCTATAATTATTTCCTGTGGTAGGGTACACTATTACCCTGTAATATAATACCTATTCCAATTTAAATATTATGGGTCAATATTAAGGTCTGATATTGTGCCTTGCGTTAGTTAACCATTGAAAGATGTCTTTGAATTTTTAAAGCATTTTAGAACGCTTATTTCTTCATTTTAAGCATCTCAGAACACTCTATTTCGCATAGGCATACATAGTAAAATTTAGGGTCACGCTGTGTACCCCCTAAATGACCTATAATTATATCCTGTGGTAGGGTACACTATTACCCTGTAATATAATACGTGGTCCAATTTAAAAATTGTAGGTCAATATTAAGGTCCGATACCGTGCCGTTAGTTAACATAGAAAAATGTCTTTGAATTTTTAAAGCATTTTAGAACGCTTATTTCCTCATTTTAAGCTTCTCAGAACACTTTATTTCGCATAGGCATACATAGTAAACTTTAGGGTCACGCTGTGTACCCCCTAATTGACCTATATTTATTTTCTTTGGTGGGGTACACTATTACCCTGTAATATAATACCTGGTCCAATTTAAATATTATGGGTCAATATTAAGGTCTGATATTGCGCCTTGCGTTAGTTAACCATTGAAAGATGTCTTTGAATTTTTAAAGCATTTTAGAACGCTTATTTCTTCATTTTAAGCTTCTCAGAGCACTCTATTTCGCATAGGCATACATAGTAAAATTTAGGGTCACGCTGTGTACCCCCTAAATGACCTATAATTATTTCCTGCGGTAGGGCACACTATTACCCTGTAATATAATACGTGGTCCAATTTAAAAATTATAGGTCAATATTAAGTTCCGATACCGTGCCGTTAGTTAACATTGAAAAATGTCTTCGTATTTCCTTGTTTTAATGCACTATTTAAAATATACATAGTGTACCCCCTAATTGACCTATAATTATTTCCTGTGGTAGGGTACACTATTACCCTGTAATACAATACCTGGTTCAATTTAAATATTATGGGTCAATATTAAGGTTTGATATTGCGCCTTGCGTTAGTTAACCATTGAAAGATGTCTTTGAATTTTTAAAGCATTTTAGAACGCTTATTTCTTCATTTTAAGCTTCTCAGAACACTCTATTTCGCATAGGCATACATAGTAAAATTTAGGGTCACGCTGTGTACCCCCTAAATGACCTATAATTATTTCCTGTGGTAGGGTACACTATTACCCTCTAATATAATACGTGGTCCAATTTAAAAATTATAGGTCAATATTAAGGTCCGATACAGTGCCGTTAGTTAACATAGAAAAATGTCTTTGAATTTTTAAAGCATTTTAGAACGCTTATTTCCTCATTTTAAGCTTCTCAGAACACTTTATTTCGCATAGGCATACATAGTAAACTTTAGGGTCACTCTGTGTACCCCCTAATTGACCTATAATTATTTCCTGTGGTAGGGTACACTATAACCCTGTAATATAATACGTGGTCCAATTTAAAAATTATAGGTCAATATTAAGGTCCGATACCGTGCCGTTAGTTAACATAGAAAAGTGTCTTCGTATTTCCTTGTTTTAATGCACTATTTAAAATATACATAGTGTACCCCCTAATTGACCTATAATTATTTCCTGTGGTAGGGTACACTATAACCCTGTAATATAATACCTGGTCCAATTTAAATATTATGGGTCAATATTAAGGTCTGATATTGCGCCTTGCGTTAGTTAACCATTGAAAGATGTCTTTGAATTTTTAAAGCATTTTAGAACGCTTATTTCTTCATTTTAAGCTTCTCAGAACATTCTATTTCGCATAGGCATACATAGTAAATTTTAGGGTCACGCTGTGTACCACCTAATTGACCTATAATTATTTCCTGTGGTAAGGTTCACTATTACCCTGTAATATAATACGTGGTACAATTTAAAAATTATAGGTCAATATTAAGGTCCAATACCGTGCCGTTAGTTAACATAGAAAAGTGTCTTCGTATTTCCTTGTTTTAATGCACTATTTAAAATATACATAGTGTACCCCCTAATTGACCTATAATTATTTCCTGTGGTAGGGTACACTATTACCCTGTAATATAATACCTATTCCAATTTAAATATTATGGGTCAATATTAAGGTCTGATATTGTGCCTTGCGTTAGTTAACCATTGAAAGATGTCTTTGAATTTTTAAAGCATTTTAGAACGCTTATTTCTTCATTTTAAGCATCTCAGAACACTCTATTTCGCATAGGCATACATAGTAAAATTTAGGGTCACGCTGTGTACCCCCTAAATGACCTATAATTATATCCTGTGGTAGGGTACACTATTACCCTGTAATATAATACGTGGTCCAATTTAAAAATTATAGGTCAATATTAAGGTCCGATACAGTGCCGTTAGTTAACATAGAAAAATGTCTTTGAATTTTTAAAGCATTTTAGAACGCTTATTTCCTCATTTTAAGCTTCTCAGAACACTTTATTTCGCATAGGCATACATAGTAAACTTTAGGGTCACTCTGTGTACCCCCTAATTGACCTATAATTATTTCCTGTGGTAGGGTACACTATACCCCTGTAATATAATACGTGGTCCAATTTAAAAATTATAGGTCAATATTAAGGTCCGATACCGTGCCGTTAGTTAACATAGAAAAGTGTCTTCGTATTTCCTTGTTTTAATGCACTATTTAAAATATACATAGTGTACCCCCTAATTGACCTATAATTATTTCCTGTGGTAGGGTACACTATAACCCTGTAATATAATACCTGGTCCAATTTAAATATTATGGGTCAATATTAAGGTCTGATATTGCGCCTTGCGTTAGTTAACCATTGAAAGATGTCTTTGAATTTTTAAAGCATTTTAGAACGCTTATTTCTTCATTTTAAGCATCTCAGAACACTCTATTTCGCATAGGCATACATAGTAAAATTTAGGGTCACGCTGTGTACCCCCTAAATGACCTATAATTATATCCTGTGGTAGGGTACACTATTACCCTGTAATATAATACGTGGTCCAATTTAAAAATTGTAGGTCAATATTAAGGTCCGATACCGTGCCGTTAGTTAACATAGAAAAATGTCTTTGAATTTTTAAAGCATTTTAGAACGCTTATTTCCTCATTTTAAGCTTCTCAGAACACTTTATTTCGCATAGGCATACATAGTAAACTTTAGGGTCACGCTGTGTACCCCCTAATTGACCTATATTTATTTCCTTTGGTGGGGTACACTATTACCCTGTAATATAATACCTGGTCCAATTTAAATATTATGGGTCAATATTAAGGTCTGATATTGCGCCTTGCGTTAGTTAACCATTGAAAGATGTCTTTGAATTTTTAAAGCATTTTAGAACGCTTATTTCTTCATTTTAAGCTTCTCAGAGCACTCTATTTCGCATAGGCATACATAGTAAAATTTAGGGTCACGCTGTGTACCCCCTAAATGACCTATAATTATTTCCTGCGGTAGGGCACACTATTACCCTGTAATATAATACGTGGTCCAATTTAAAAATTATAGGTCAATATTAAGTTCCGATACCGTGCCGTTAGTTAACATTGAAAAATGTCTTCGTATTTCCTTGTTTTAATGCACTATTTAAAATATACATAGTGTACCCCCTAATTGACCTATAATTATTTCCTGTGGTAGGGTACACTATTACCCTGTAATACAATACCTGGTTCAATTTAAATATTATGGGTCAATATTAAGGTTTGATATTGCGCCTTGCGTTAGTTAACCATTGAAAGATGTCTTTGAATTTTTAAAGCATTTTAGAACGCTTATTTCTTCATTTTAAGCTTCTCAGAACACTCTATTTCGCATAGGCATACATAGTAAAATTTAGGGTCACGCTGTGTACCCCCTAAATGACCTATAATTATTTCCTGTGGTAGGGTACACTATTACCCTCTAATATAATACGTGGTCCAATTTAAAAATTATAGGTCAATATTAAGGTCCGATACAGTGCCGTTAGTTAACATAGAAAAATGTCTTTGAATTTTTAAAGCATTTTAGAACGCTTATTTCCTCATTTTAAGCTTCTCAGAACACTTTATTTCGCATAGGCATACATAGTAAACTTTAGGGTCACTCTGTGTACCCCCTAATTGACCTATAATTATTTCCTGTGGTAGGGTACACTATACCCCTGTAATATAATACGTGGTTCAATTTAAAAATTATAGGTCAATATTAAGGTCCGATACCGTGCCGTTAGTTAACATAGAAAAGTGTCTTCGTATTTCCTTGTTTTAATGCACTAATTAAAATATACATAGTGTACCCCCTAATTGACCTATAATTATTTCCTGTGGTAGGGTACACTATAACCCTGTAATATAATACCTGGTCCAATTTAAATATTATGGGTCAATATTAAGGTCTGATATTGCGCCTTGCGTTAGTTAACCATTGAAAGATGTCTTTGAATTTTTAAAGCATTTTAGAACGCTTATTTCTTCATTTTAAGTTTCTCAGAACACTCTATTTCGCATAGGCATACATAGTAAATTTTAGGGTCACGCTGTGTACCACCTAATTGACCTATAATTATTTCCTGTGGTAAAGTACACTATTACCCTGTAATATAATACGTGGTACAATTTAAAAATTATAGGTCAATATTAAGGTCCGATACCGTGCCGTTAGTTAACATAGAAAAGTGTCTTCGTATTTCCTTGTTTTAATGCACTATTTAAAATATACATAGTGTACCCCCTAATTGACCTATAATTATTTCCTGTGGTAGGGTACACTATTACCCTGTAATATAATACCTATTCCAATTTAAATATTATGGGTCAATATTAAGGTCTGATATTGTGCCTTGCGTTAGTTAACCATTGAAAGATGTCTTTGAATTTTTAAAGCATTTTAGAACGCTTATTTCTTCATTTTAAGCATCTCAGAACACTCTATTTCGCATAGGCATACATAGTAAAATTTAGGGTCACGCTGTGTACCCCCTAAATGACCTATAATTATATCCTGTGGTAGGGTACACTATTACCCTGTAATATAATACGTGGTCCAATTTAAAAATTGTAGGTCAATATTAAGGTCCGATACCGTGCCGTTAGTTAACATAGAAAAATGTCTTTGAATTTTTAAAGCATTTTAGAACGCTTATTTCCTCATTTTAAGCTTCTCAGAACACTTTATTTCGCATAGGCATACATAGTAAACTTTAGGGTCACGCTGTGTACCCCCTAATTGACCTATATTTATTTCCTTTGGGGTACACTTATACCCTGTAATATAATACCTGGTCCAATTTAAATATTATGGGTCAATATTAAGGTCTGATATTGCGCCTTGCGTTAGTTAACCATTGAAAGATGTCTTTGAATTTTTAAAGCATTTTAGAACGCTTATTTCTTCATTTTAAGCTTCTCAGAGCACTCTATTTCGCATAGGCATACATAGTAAAATTTAGGGTCACGCTGTGTACCCCCTAAATGACCTATAATTATTTCCTGCGGTAGGGCACACTATTACCCTGTAATATAATACGTGGTCCAATTTAAAAATTATAGGTCAATATTAAGTTCCGATACCGTGCCGTTAGTTAACATTGAAAAATGTCTTCGTATTTCCTTGTTTTAATGCACTATTTAAAATATACATAGTGTACCCCCTAATTGACCTATAATTATTTCCTGTGGTAGGGTACACTATTACCCTGTAATACAATACCTGGTTCAATTTAAATATTATGGGTCAATATTAAGGTTTGATATTGCGCCTTGCGTTAGTTAACCATTGAAAGATGTCTTTGAATTTTTAAAGCATTTTAGAACGCTTATTTCTTCATTTTAAGCTTCTCAGAACACTCTATTTCGCATAGGCATACATAGTAAAATTTAGGGTCACGCTGTGTATCCCCTAAATGACCTATAATTATTTCCTGTGGTAGGGTACACTATTACCCTCTAATATAATACGTGGTCCAATTTAAAAATTATAGGTCAATATTAAGGTCCGATACAGTGCCGTTAGTTAACATAGAAAAATGTCTTTGAATTTTTAAAGCATTTTAGAACGCTTATTTCCTCATTTTAAGCTTCTCAGAACACTTTATTTCGCATAGGCATACATAGTAAACTTTAGGGTCACTCTGTGTACCCCCTAATTGACCTATAATTATTTCCTGTGGTAGGGTACACTATAACCGTGTAATATAATACGTGGTCCAATTTAAAAATTATAGGTCAATATTAAGGTCCGATACCGTGCCGTTAGTTAACATAGAAAAGTGTCTTCGTATTTCCTTGTTTTAATGCACTATTTAAAATATACATAGTGTACCCCCTAATTGACCTATAATTATTTCCTGTGGTAGGGTACACTATAACCCTGTAATATAATACCTGGTCCAATTTAAATATTATGGGTCAATATTAAGGTCTGATATTGCGCCTTGCGTTAGTTAACCATTGAAAGATGTCTTTGAATTTTTAAAGCATTTTAGAACGCTTATTTCTTCATTTTAAGCTTCTCAGAACATTCTATTTCGCATAGGCATACATAGTAAATTTTAGGGTCACGCTGTGTACCACCTAATTGACCTATAATTATTTCCTGTGGTAAGGTACACTATTACCCTGTAATATAATACGTGGTACAATTTAAAAATTATAGGTCAATATTAAGGTCCAATACCGTGCCGTTAGTTAACATAGAAAAGTGTCTTCGTATTTCCTTGTTTTAATGCACTATTTAAAATATACATAGTGTACCCCCTAATTGACCTATAATTATTTCCTGTGGTAGGGTACACTATTACCCTGTAATATAATACCTATTCCAATTTAAATATTATGGGTCAATATTAAGGTCTGATATTGTGCCTTGCGTTAGTTAACCATTGAAAGATGTCTTTGAATTTTTAAAGCATTTTAGAACGCTTATTTCTTCATTTTAAGCATCTCAGAACACTCTATTTCGCATAGGCATACATAGTAAAATTTAGGGTCACGCTGTGTACCCCCTAAATGACCTATAATTATATCCTGTGGTAGGGTACACTATTACCCTGTAATATAATACGTGGTCCAATTTAAAAATTATAGGTCAATATTAAGGTCCGATACAGTGCCGTTAGTTAACATAGAAAAATGTCTTTGAATTTTTAAAGCATTTTAGAACGCTTATTTCCTCATTTTAAGCTTCTCAGAACACTTTATTTCGCATAGGCATACATAGTAAACTTTAGGGTCACTCTGTGTACCCCCTAATTGACCTATAATTATTTCCTGTGGTAGGGTACACTATACCCCTGTAATATAATACGTGGTCCAATTTAAAAATTATAGGTCAATATTAAGGTCCGATACCGTGCCGTTAGTTAACATAGAAAAGTGTCTTCGTATTTCCTTGTTTTAATGCACTATTTAAAATATACATAGTGTACCCCCTAATTGACCTATAATTATTTCCTGTGGTAGGGTACACTATAACCCTGTAATATAATACCTGGTCCAATTTAAATATTATGGGTCAATATTAAGGTCTGATATTGCGCCTTGCGTTAGTTAACCATTGAAAGATGTCTTTGAATTTTTAAAGCATTTTAGAACGCTTATTTCTTCATTTTAAGCATCTCAGAACACTCTATTTCGCATAGGCATACATAGTAAAATTTAGGGTCACGCTGTGTACCCCCTAAATGACCTATAATTATATCCTGTGGTAGGGTACACTATTACCCTGTAATATAATACGTGGTCCAATTTAAAAATTGTAGGTCAATATTAAGGTCCGATACCGTGCCGTTAGTTAACATAGAAAAATGTCTTTGAATTTTTAAAGCATTTTAGAACGCTTATTTCCTCATTTTAAGCTTCTCAGAACACTTTATTTCGCATAGGCATACATAGTAAACTTTAGGGTCACGCTGTGTACCCCCTAATTGACCTATATTTATTTCCTTTGGTGGGGTACACTATTACCCTGTAATATAATACCTGGTCCAATTTAAATATTATGGGTCAATATTAAGGTCTGATATTGCGCCTTGCGTTAGTTAACCATTGAAAGATGTCTTTGAATTTTTAAAGCATTTTAGAACGCTTATTTCTTCATTTTAAGCTTCTCAGAGCACTCTATTTCGCATAGGCATACATAGTAAAATTTAGGGTCACGCTGTGTACCCCCTAAATGACCTATAATTATTTCCTGCGGTAGGGCACACTATTACCCTGTAATATAATACGTGGTCCAATTTAAAAATTATAGGTCAATATTAAGTTCCGATACCGTGCCGTTAGTTAACATTGAAAAATGTCTTCGTATTTCCTTGTTTTAATGCACTATTTAAAATATACATAGTGTACCCCCTAATTGACCTATAATTATTTCCTGTGGTAGGGTACACTATTACCCTGTAATACAATACCTGGTTCAATTTAAATATTATGGGTCAATATTAAGGTTTGATATTGCGCCTTGCGTTAGTTAACCATTGAAAGATGTCTTTGAATTTTTAAAGCATTTTAGAACGCTTATTTCTTCATTTTAAGCTTCTCAGAACACTCTATTTCGCATAGGCATACATAGTAAAATTTAGGGTCACGCTGTGTACCCCCTAAATGACCTATAATTATTTCCTGTGGTAGGGTACACTATTACCCTCTAATATAATACGTGGTCCAATTTAAAAATTATAGGTCAATATTAAGGTCCGATACAGTGCCGTTAGTTAACATAGAAAAATGTCTTTGAATTTTTAAAGCATTTTAGAACGCTTATTTCCTCATTTTAAGCTTCTCAGAACACTTTATTTCGCATAGGCATACATAGTAAACTTTAGGGTCACTCTGTGTACCCCCTAATTGACCTATAATTATTTCCTGTGGTAGGGTACACTATAACCCTGTAATATAATACGTGGTCCAATTTAAAAATTATAGGTCAATATTAAGGTCCGATACCGTGCCGTTAGTTAACATAGAAAAATGTCTTTGAATTTTTAAAGCATTTTAGAACGCTTATTTCCTCATTTTAAGCTTCTCAGAACACTTTATTTCGCATAGGCATACATAGTAAACTTTAGGGTCACTCTGTGTACCCCCTAATTGACCTATAATTATTTCCTGTGGTAGGGTACACTATAACCCTGTAATATAATACGTGGTCCAATTTAAAAATTATAGGTCAATATTAAGGTCCGATACCGTGCCGTTAGTTAACATAGAAAAGTGTCTTCGTATTTCCTTGTTTTAATGCACTATTTAAAATATACATAGTGTACCCCCTAATTGACCTATAATTATTTCCTGTGGTAGGGTACACTATAACCCTGTAATATAATACCTGGTCCAATTTAAATATTATGGGTCAATATTAAGGTCTGATATTGCGCCTTGCGTTAGTTAACCATTGAAAGATGTCTTTGAATTTTTAAAGCATTTTAGAACGCTTATTTCTTCATTTTAAGCTTCTCAGAACACTCTATTTCGCATAGGCATACATAGTAAATTTTAGGGTCACGCTGTGTACCACCTAATTGACCTATAATTATTTCCTGTGGTAAGGTACACTATTACCCTGTAATATAATACGTGGTACAATTTAAAAATTATAGGTCAATATTAAGGTCCGATACCGTGCCGTTAGTTAACATAGAAAAGTGTCTTCGTATTTCCTTGTTTTAATGCACTATTTAAAATATACATAGTGTACCCCCTAATTGACCTATAATTATTTCCTGTGGTAGGGTACACTATTACCCTGTAATATAATACCTATTCCAATTTAAATATTATGGGTCAATATTAAGGTCTGATATTGTGCCTTGCGTTAGTTAACCATTGAAAGATGTCTTTGAATTTTTAAAGCATTTTAGAACGCTTATTTCTTCATTTTAAGCATCTCAGAACACTCTATTTCGCATAGGCATACATAGTAAAATTTAGGGTCACGCTGTGTACCCCCTAAATGACCTATAACTATATCCTGTGGTAGGGTACACTATTACCCTGTAATATAATACGTGGTCCAATTTAAAAATTGTAGGTCAATATTAAGGTCCGATACCGTGCCGTTAGTTAACATAGAAAAATGTCTTTGAATTTTTAAAGCATTTTAGAACGCTTATTTCCTCATTTTAAGCTTCTCAGAACACTTTATTTCGCATAGGCATACATAGTAAACTTTAGGGTCACGCTGTGTACCCCCTAATTGACCTATATTTATTTCCTTTGGTGGGGTACACTATTACCCTGTAATATAATACCTGGTCCAATTTAAATATTATGGGTCAATATTAAGGTCTGATATTGCGCTTTGCGTTAGTTAACCATTGAAAGATGTCTTTGAATTTTTAAAGCATTTTAGAACGCTTATTTCTTCATTTTAAGCTTCTCAGAGCACTCTATTTCGCATAGGCATACATAGTAAAATTTAGGGTCACGCTGTGTACCCCCTAAATGACCTATAATTATTTCCTGCGGTAGGGCACACTATTACCCTGTAATATAATACGTGGTCCAATTTAAAAATTATAGGTCAATATTAAGTTCCGATACCGTGCCGTTAGTTAACATTGAAAAATGTCTTCGTATTTCCTTGTTTTAATGCACTATTTAAAATATACATAGTGTACCCCCTAATTGACCTATAATTATTTCCTGTGGTAGGGTACACTATTACCCTGTAATACAATACCTGGTTCAATTTAAATATTATGGGTCAGTATTAAGGTTTGATATTGCGCCTTGCGTTAGTTAACCATTGAAAGATGTCTTTGAATTTTTAAAGCATTTTAGAACGCTTATTTCTTCATTTTAAGCTTCTCAGAACACTCTATTTCGCATAGGCATACATAGTAAAATTTAGGGTCACGCTGTGTACCCCCTAAATGACCTATAATTATTTCCTGTGGTAGGGTACACTATTACCCTCTAATATAATACGTGGTCCAATTTAAAAATTATAGGTCAATATTAAGGTCCGATACAGTGCCGTTAGTTAACATAGAAAAATGTCTTTGAATTTTTAAAGCATTTTAGAACGCTTATTTCCTCATTTTAAGCTTCTCAGAACACTTTATTTCGCATAGGCATACATAGTAAACTTTAGGGTCACTCTGTGTACCCCCTAATTGACCTATAATTATTTCCTGTGGTAGGGTACACTATAACCCTGTAATATAATACGTGGTCCAATTTAAAAATTCTAGGTCAATATTAAGGTCCGATATCGTGCCGTTAGTTAACATAGAAAAGTGTCTTCGTATTTCCTTGTTTTAATGCACTATTTAAAATATACATAGTGTACCCCCTAATTGACCTATAATTATTTCCTGTGGTAGGGTACACTATAACCCTGTAATATAATACCTGGTCCAATTTAAATATTATGGGTCAATATTAAGGTCTGATATTGCGCCTTGCGTTAGTTAACCATTGAAAGATGTCTTTGAATTTTTAAAGCATTTTAGAACGCTTATTTCTTCATTTTAAGCTTCTCAGAACATTCTATTTCGCATAGGCATACATAGTAAATTTTAGGGTCACGCTGTGTACCACCTAATTGACCTATAATTATTTCCTGTGGTGAGGTACACTATTACCCTGTAATATAATACGTGGTACAATTTAAAAATTATAGGTCAATATTAAGGTCCGATACCGTGCCGTTAGTTAACATAGAAAAGTGTCTTCGTATTTCCTTGTTTTAATGCACTATTTAAAATATACATAGTGTACCCCCTAATTGACCTATAATTATTTCCTGTGGTAGGGTACACTATTACCCTGTAATATAATACCTGGTCCAATTTAAATATTATGGGTCAATATTAAGGTCTGATATTGTGCCTTGCGCTAGTTAACCATTGAAAGATGTCTTTGAATTTTTAAAGCATTTTAGAACGCTTATTTCTTCATTTTAAGCTTCTCAGAACACTCTATTTCGCAAAAGCATACATAGTAAAATTTAGGGTCACGCTGTGTACCCCCTAAATGACCTATAATTATTTCCTGTGGTAGGGTACACTATTACCCTGTAATATAATACGTGGTCCAATTTAAAAATTATAGGTCAATATTAAGGTCCGATACCGTGCCGTTAGTTAACATTGAAAAATGTCTTTGAATTTTTAAAGCATTTTAGAACGCTTATTTCCTCATTTTAAGCTTCTCAGAACACTTTATTTCGCATAGGCATACATAGTAAACTTTAGGGTCTCTCTGTGTACCCCCTAATTGACCTATAATTATTTCCTGTGGTAGGGTACACTATAACCCTGTAATATAATACGTGGTCCAATTTAAAAATTATAGGTCAATATTAAGGTCCGATACCGTGACGTTAGTTAACATAGAAAAGTGTCTTCGTATTTCCTTGTTTTAATGCACTATTTAAAATATACATAGTGTACCCCCTAATTGACCTATAATTATTTCCTGTGGTAGGGTACACTATTACCCTGTAATATAATACCTATTCCAATTTAAATATTATGGGTCAATATTAAGGTCTGATATTGTGCCTTGCGTTAGTTAACCATTGAAAGATGTCTTTGAATTTTTAAAGCATTTTAGAACGCTTATTTCTTCATTTTAAGCTTCTCAGAACACTCTATTTCGCATAGGCATACATAGTAAAATTTAGGGTCACGCTGTGTACCCCCTAAATGACCTATAATTATTTCCTGTGGTAGGGTACACTATTACCCTCTAATATAATACGTGGTCCAATTTAAAAATTATAGGTCAATATTAAGGTCCGATACAGTGCCGTTAGTTAACATAGAAAAATGTCTTTGAATTTTTAAAGCATTTTAGAACGCTTATTTCCTCATTTTAAGCTTCTCAGAACACTTTATTTCGCATAGGCATACATAGTAAACTTTAGGGTCACTCTGTGTACCCCCTAATTGACCTATAATTATTTCCTGTGGTAGGGTACACTATAACCCTGTAATATAATACGTGGTCCAATTTAAAAATTATAGGTCAATATTAAGGTGCAATACTGTGCCGTTAGTTAACATAGAAAAGTGTCTTCGTATTTTCTTGTTTTAATGCACTATTTAAAACATACATAGTGTACCCCCTAATTGACCTATAATTATTTCCTGTTGTAGGGTACACTATTACCCTGTAATATAATACCTGGTCCAATTGAAATATTATGGTTCCATATTAAGGTCTGATACCGCGCCTTGCGTTAGTTAACCATTGAAAGATGTCTTTGAATTTTTAAAGCATTTTAGAACGCTTATTTCCTCATTTTAAGCTTCTCAGAACACTTTATTTCGCATAGGCATACATAGTAAACTTTAGGGTCTCTCTGTGTACCCCCTAATTGACCTATAATTATTTCCTGTGGTAGGGTACACTATAACCCTGTAATATAATACGTGGTCCAATTTTAAAATTATAGGTCAATATTAAGGTCCGATACCGTGCCGTTAGTTGACATAGAAAAGTGTCTTCGTATTTCCTTGTTTTAATGCACTATTTAAAATATACATAGTGTACCCCCTAATTGACCTATAATTATTTCCTGTGGTAGGGTACACTATAACCCTGTAATATAATACCTGGTCGAATTTAAATATTATGGGTCAATATTAAGGTCTGATATTGCGCCTTGCGTTAGTTAACCATTGAAAGATGTCTTTGAATTTTTAAAGCATTTTAGAACGCTTATTTCTTCATTTTAAGCTTCTCAGAACACTCTATTTCGCATAGGCATACAAAGTAAATTTTAGGGTCACGCTGTGTACCACCTAATTGACCTATAATTATTTCCTGTGGTAAGGTACACTATTACCCTGTAATATAATACGTGGTACAATTTAAAAATTATAGGTCAATATTAAGGTCCGATACCGTGCCGTTAGTTAACATAGAAAAGTGTCTTCGTATTTCCTTGTTTTAATGCACTATTTAAAATATACATAGTGTACCCCCTAATTGACCTATAATTATTTCCTGTGGTAGGGTACACTATTACCCTGTAATATAATACCTGGTCCAATTTAAATATTATGGGTCAATATTAAGGTCTGATATTGTGCCTTGCGCTAGTTAACCATTGAAAGATGTCTTTGAATTTTTAAAGCATTTTAGAACGCTTATTTCTTCATTTTAAGCTTCTCAGAACACTCTATTTCGCATAAGCATACATAGTAAAATTTAGGGTCACGCTGTGTACCCCCTAAATGACCTATAATTATTTCCTGTGGTAGGGTACACTATTACCCTGTAATATAATACGTGGTCCAATTTAAAAATTATAGGTCAATATTAAGGTCCGATACCGTGCCGTTAGTTAACATTGAAAAATGTCTTTGAATTTTTAAAGCATTTTAGAACGCTTATTTCCTCATTTTAAGCTTCTCAGAACACTTTATTTCGCATAGGCATACATAGTAAACTTTAGGGTCTCTCTGTGTACCCCCTAATTGACCTATAATTATTTCCTGTGGTAGGGTACACTATTACCCTGTAATATAATACGTGGTCCAATTTAAAAATTGTAGGTCAATATTAAGGTCCGATACCGTGCCGTTAGTTAACATAGAAAAGTGTCTTCGTATTTCCTTGTTTTAATGCACTATTTAAAATATACATAGTGTACCCCCTAATTGACCTATAATTATTTCCTGTGGTAGGGTACACTATTACCCTGTAATATAATACCTATTCCAATTTAAATATTATGGGTCAATATTAAGGTCTGATATTGTGCCTTGCGTTAGTTAACCATTGAAAGATGTCTTTGAATTTTTAAAGCATTTTAGAACGCTTATTTCTTCATTTTAAGCATCTCAGAACACTCTATTTCGCATAGGCATACATAGTAAAATTTAGGGTCACGCTGTGTACCCCCTAAATGACCTATAATTATATCCTGTGGTAGGGTACACTATTACCCTGTAATATAATACGTGGTCCAATTTAAAAATTGTAGGTCAATATTAAGGTCCGATACCGTGCCGTTAGTTAACATAGAAAAATGTCTTTGAATTTTTAAAGCATTTTAGAACGCTTATTTCCTCATTTTAAGCTTCTCAGAACACTTTATTTCGCATAGGCATACATAGTAAACTTTAGGGTCACGCTGTGTACCCCCTAATTGACCTATATTTATTTCCTTTAGTGGGGTACACTATTACCCTGTAATATAATACCTGGTCCAATTTAAATATTATGGGTCAATATTAAGGTCTGATATTGCGCCTTGCGTTAGTTAACCATTGAAAGATGTCTTTGAATTTTTAAAGCATTTTAGAACGCTTATTTCTTCATTTTAAGCTTCTCAGAGCACTCTATTTCGCATAGGCATACATAGTAAAATTTAGGGTCACGCTGTGTACCCCCTAAATGACCTATAATTATTTCCTGCGGTAGGGCACACTATTACCCTGTAATATAATACGTGGTCCAATTTAAAAATTATAGGTCAATATTAAGTTCCGATACCGTGCCGTTAGTTAACATTGAAAAATGTCTTCGTATTTCCTTGTTTTAATGCACTATTTAAAATATACATAGTGTACCCCCTAATTGACCTATAATTATTTCCTGTGGTAGGGTACACTATTACCCTGTAATACAATACCTGGTTCAATTTAAATATTATGGGTCAATATTAAGGTTTGATATTGCGCCTTGCGTTAGTTAACCATTGAAAGATGTCTTTGAATTTTTAAAGCATTTTAGAACGCTTATTTCTTCATTTTAAGCTTCTCAGAACACTCTATTTCGCATAGGCATACATAGTAAAATTTAGGGTCACGCTGTGTACCCCCTAAATGACCTATAATTATTTCCTGTGGTAGGGTACACTATTACCCTCTAATATAATACGTGGTCCAATTTAAAAATTATAGGTCAATATTAAGGTCCGATACAGTGCCGTTAGTTAACATAGAAAAATGTCTTTGAATTTTTAAAGCATTTTAGAACGCTTATTTCCTCATTTTAAGCTTCTCAGAACACTTTATTTCGCATAGGCATACATAGTAAAATTTAGGGTCACGCTGTGTACCCCCTAAATGACCTATAATTATTTCCTGCGGTAGGGCACACTATTACCCTGTAATATAATACGTGGTCCAATTTAAAAATTATAGGTCAATATTAAGTTCCGATACCGTGCCGTTAGTTAACATTGAAAAATGTCTTCGTATTTCCTTGTTTTAATGCACTATTTAAAATATACATAGTGTACCCCCTAATTGACCTATAATTATTTCCTGTGGTAGGGTACACTATTACCCTGTAATACAATACCTGGTTCAATTTAAATATTATGGGTCAATATTAAGGTTTGATATTGCGCCTTGCGTTAGTTAACCATTGAAAGATGTCTTTGAATTTTTAAAGCATTTTAGAACGCTTATTTCTTCATTTTAAGCTTCTCAGAACACTCTATTTCGCATAGGCATACATAGTAAAATTTAGGGTCACGCTGTGTACCCCCTAAATGACCTATAATTATTTCCTGTGGTAGGGTACACTATTACCCTCTAATATAATACGTGGTCCAATTTAAAAATTATAGGTCAATATTAAGGTCCGATACAGTGCCGTTAGTTAACATAGAAAAATGTCTTTGAATTTTTAAAGCATTTTAGAACGCTTATTTCCTCATTTTAAGCTTCTCAGAACACGTTATTTCGCATAGGCATACATAGTAAACTTTAGGGTCACGCTGTGTACCCCCTAATTGACCTATATTTATTTCCTTTGGTGGGGTACACTATTACCCTGTAATATAATACCTGGTCCAATTTAAATATTATGGGTCAATATTAAGGTCTGATATTGCGCCTTGCGTTAGTTAACCATTGAAAGATGTCTTTGAATTTTTAAAGCATTTTAGAACGCTTATTTCTTCATTTTAAGCTTCTCAGAGCCCTCTATTTCGCAAAGGCATACATAGTAAAATTTAGGGTCACGCTGTGTACCCCCTAAATGACCTATAATTATTTCCTGTGGTAGGGTACACTATTACCCTGTAATATAATACCTATTCCAATTTAAATATTATGGGTCAATATTAAGGTCTGATATTGTGCCTTGCGTTAGTTAACCATTGAAAGATGTCTTTGAATTTTTAAAGCATTTTAGAACGCTTATTTCTTCATTTTAAGCATCTCAGAACACTCTATTTCGCATAGGCATACATAGTAAAATTTAGGGTCACGCTGTGTACCCCCTAAATGACCTATAATTATATCCTGTGGTAGGGTACACTATTACCCTGTAATATAATACGTGGTCCAATTTAAAAATTGTAGGTCAATATTAAGGTCCGATACCGTGCCGTTAGTTAACATAGAAAAATGTCTTTGAATTTTTAAAGCATTTTAGAACGCTTATTTCCTCATTTTAAGCTTCTCAGAACACTTTATTTCGCATAGGCATACATAGTAAACTTTAGGGTCACGCTGTGTACCCCCTAATTGACCTATATTTATTTCCTTTAGTGGGGTACACTATTACCCTGTAATATAATACCTGGTCCAATTTAAATATTATGGGTCAATATTAAGGTCTGATATTGCGCCTTGCGTTAGTTAACCATTGAAAGATGTCTTTGAATTTTTAAAGCATTTTAGAACGCTTATTTCTTCATTTTAAGCTTCTCAGAGCACTCTATTTCGCATAGGCATACATAGTAAAATTTAGGGTCACGCTGTGTACCCCCTAAATGACCTATAATTATTTCCTGCGGTAGGGCACACTATTACCCTGTAATATAATACGTGGTCCAATTTAAAAATTATAGGTCAATATTAAGTTCCGATACCGTGCCGTTAGTTAACATTGAAAAATGTCTTCGTATTTCCTTGTTTTAATGCACTATTTAAAATATACATAGTGTACCCCCTAATTGACCTATAATTATTTCCTGTGGTAGGGTACACTATTACCCTGTAATACAATACCTGGTTCAATTTAAATATTATGGGTCAATATTAAGGTTTGATATTGCGCCTTGCGTTAGTTAACCATTGAAAGATGTCTTTGAATTTTTAAAGCATTTTAGAACGCTTATTTCTTCATTTTAAGCTTCTCAGAACACTCTATTTCGCATAGGCATACATAGTAAAATTTAGGGTCACGCTGTGTACCCCCTAAATGACCTATAATTATTTCCTGTGGTAGGGTACACTATTACCCTCTAATATAATACGTGGTCCAATTTAAAAATTATAGGTCAATATTAAGGTCCGATACAGTGCCGTTAGTTAACATAGAAAAATGTCTTTGAATTTTTAAAGCATTTTAGAACGCTTATTTCCTCATTTTAAGCTTCTCAGAACACTTTATTTCGCATAGGCATACATAGTAAACTTTAGGGTCACGCTGTGTACCCCCTAATTGACCTATATTTATTTCCTTTGGTGGGGTACACTATTACCCTGTAATATAATACCTGGTCCAATTTAAATATTATGGGTCAATATTAAGGTCCGATACCGTGACGTTAGTTAACATAGAAAAGTGTCTTCGTATTTCCTTGTTTTAATGCACTATTTAAAATATACATAGTGTACCCCCTAATTGACCTATAATTATTTCCTGTGGTAGGGTACACTATTACCCTGTAATATAATACCTATTCCAATTTAAATATTATGGGTCAATATTAAGGTCTGATATTGTGCCTTGCGTTAGTTAACCATTGAAAGATGTCTTTGAATTTTTAAAGCATTTTAGAACGCTTATTTCTTCATTTTAAGCATCTCAGAACACTCTATTTCGCATAGGCATACATAGTAAAATTTAGGGTCACGCTGTGTACCCCCTAAATGACCTATAATTATATCCTGTGGTAGGGTACACTATTACCCTGTAATATAATACGTGGTCCAATTTAAAAATTGTAGGTCAATATTAAGGTCCGATACCGTGCCGTTAGTTAACATAGAAAAATGTCTTTGAATTTTTAAAGCATTTTAGAACGCTTATTTCCTCATTTTAAGCTTCTCAGAACACTTTATTTCGCATAGGCATACATAGTAAACTTTAGGGTCACGCTGTGTACCCCCTAATTGACCTATATTTATTTCCTTTAGTGGGGTACACTATTACCCTGTAATATAATACCTGGTCCAATTTAAATATTATGGGTCAATATTAAGGTCTGATATTGCGCCTTGCGTTAGTTAACCATTGAAAGATGTCTTTGAATTTTTAAAGCATTTTAGAACGCTTATTTCTTCATTTTAAGCTTCTCAGAGCACTCTATTTCGCATAGGCATACATAGTAAAATTTAGGGTCACGCTGTGTACCCCCTAAATGACCTATAATTATTTCCTGCGGTAGGGCACACTATTACCCTGTAATATAATACGTGGTCCAATTTAAAAATTATAGGTCAATATTAAGTTCCGATACCGTGCCGTTAGTTAACATTGAAAAATGTCTTCGTATTTCCTTGTTTTAATGCACTATTTAAAATATACATAGTGTACCCCCTAATTGACCTATAATTATTTCCTGTGGTAGGGTACACTATTACCCTGTAATACAATACCTGGTTCAATTTAAATATTATGGGTCAATATTAAGGTTTGATATTGCGCCTTGCGTTAGTTAACCATTGAAAGATGTCTTTGAATTTTTAAAGCATTTTAGAACGCTTATTTCTTCATTTTAAGCTTCTCAGAACACTCTATTTCGCATAGGCATACATAGTAAAATTTAGGGTCACGCTGTGTACCCCCTAAATGACCTATAATTATTTCCTGTGGTAGGGTACACTATTACCCTCTAATATAATACGTGGTCCAATTTTAAAATTATAGGTCAATATTAAGGTCCGATACAGTGCCGTTAGTTAACATAGAAAAATGTCTTTGAATTTTTAAAGCATTTTAGAACGCTTATTTCTTCATTTTAAGCTTCTCAGAACACTTTATTTCGCATAGGCATACATAGTAAACTTTAGGGCCACTCTGTGTACCCCCTAATTGACCTATAATTATTTCCTGTGGTAGGGTACACTATAACCCTGTAATATAATACGTGGTCCAATTTAAAAATTATAGGTCAATATTAAGGTCGATACCGTGCCGTTAGTTAAGATAGAAAAGTGTCTTCGTATTTCCTTGTTTTAATGCACTATTTAAAATATACATAGTGTACCCCCTAATTGACCTATAATTATTTCCTGTGGTAGGGTACACTATAACCCTGTAATATAATACCTGGTCCAATTTAAATATTATGGTTCCTTATTAAGGTCTGATATTGCGCTTTGCGCTAGTTAACCATTGAAAGATGTCTTTGAATTTTTAAAGCATTTTAGAACGCTTATTTCTTCATTTTAAGCTTCTCAGAGCACTTTATTTCGCATAGGCATACATCGTAAACTTTAGGGTCACGCTGTGTACCCCCTAATTGACCTATAATTATTTCCTGTGGTAGGGTACACTATTACCCTGTAATATAATACGTGGCCCAATTTAAAAATTATAGGTCAATATTAAGGTCCGATACCGTACCGTTAGTTAACATAGAAAAATGTCTTTGAATTATTAAAGCATTTTAGAACGCTTATTTCCTCATTTTAAGCTTCTCAGAACTCTTTATTTCGCATAGGCATACATTGTAAACTTTAGTGTCACGCTGTGTACCCCCTAATTGACCTATAATTATTTCCTGTGGAAGGGTACACTATAACCCTGTAATATAATACGTGGTCCAATTTAAAACCTATAGGTCAATATTAAGGTCTAATATAGCGCCTTGCGTTAGCTAACCATTGAAAGATGTCTTTGAATTTTTAAAGCATTTTAGAACGCTTATTTCTTCATTTTAAGCTTCTCAGAACACTCTATTTCGCATAGGCATACATAGTAAACTTTACGGTCACGCTGTGTACCCCCTAATTAACCTATAATTATTTCCTGTGGTAGGGTACACTATTACCCTGTAATATAATACGTGGTCCAATTTAAAAATTATAGATCAATATTAAGGTCTGATATTGCGCCTTGCGTTAGTTAACCATTGAAAGATGTCTTTGAATTTTTAAAGCATTTTAGAACGCTTATTTCTTCATTTTAAGCTTCTCAGAACACTCTATTTCGCATAGGCATACATCGTAAACTTTAGGGTCACGCTGTGTACCCCCTAATTGACCTATAATTATTTCCTGTGGTAGGGTACACTATTACCCTGTAATATAATACGTGGTCCAATTTAAAAATTATAGGTCAATATTAAGGTCCGATACCGTGCCGTTAGTTAACATAGAAAAATGTCTTTGAATTTTTAAACCATTTTAGAACGCTTATTTCCTCATTTTAAGCTTCTCAGAACACTTTATTTCGCATAGGCATACATAGTAACCTTTAGGGTCACGCTGTGTACCCCCTAATTGACCTATAATTATTTTCCGTGGTAGGGTACACTATCACCCTGTAATATAATACGTGGCCCAATTTAAAAATTTTAGGTCAATATTAAGGTCCGATACCGTGCCGTTAGTTTACATAGAAAAGAGTCTTCGAATTTCCTTGTTTTAATGCACTATTTAAAATATACATAGTGTACCCCCTAATTGACCTATAATTATTTCCTGTTGTAGGGTACACTATTACCCTGTAATATAATACCTGGTCCAATTTAAATATTATGGTTCCTTATTAAGGTCTGATATCGCGCCTTGCGTTAGTTAACCATTGAAAGATGTCTTTGAATTTTTAAAGCTTTTTAGAACGCTTATTTCTTCATTTTAAGCTTCTCAGAACACTTTATTTCGCATAGGCATACATAGTAAACTTTAGGGTCACTCTGTGTACCCCCTAATTGACCTATAATTATTTCCTGTGGTAGGGTACACTATAACCCTGTAATATAATACGTGGTCCAATTTAAAAATTATAGGTCAATATTAAGGTCCGATACCGTGCCGTTAGTTAACATAGAAAAGTGTCTTCGTATTTCCTTATTTTAATGCACTATTTAAAATATACATAGTGTACCCCCTAATTGACCTATAATTATTTCCTGTGGTAGGGTACACTATTACCCTGTAATATAATAGCTGGTCTAATTTAAATATTATGGGTCAATATTAAGGTCTGATATTGCGCCTTGCGTTAGTTAACCATTGAAAGATGTCTTTGAATTTTTAAAGCATTTTAGAACGCTTATTTCCTCATTTTAAGCTTCTCAGAACACTTTATTTCGCATAGGCATACATAGTAAACTTTAGGGTCACGCTGTGTACCCCCTAATTGACCTATAATTATTTCCTGTGGGCGGGTACACTATTACCCTGTAATACAATACCTGGTTCAATTTAAATATTATGGGTCAATATTAAGGTTTGATATTGCGCCTTGCGTTAGTTAACCATTGAAAGATGTCTTTGAATTTTTAAAGCATTTTAGAACGCTTATTTCTTCATTTTAAGCTTCTCAGAACACTTTATTTCGAATAGGCATACATAGTAAACTTTAGGGTCACGCTGTGTACCCCCTAATTGACCTATAATTATTTCCTGTGGTAGGGTACACTATTACCCTGTAATATAATACGTGGTCCAATTTAAAACCTATAGGTCAATATTAAGGTCTGATATAGCGCCTTGCGTTAGCTAACCATTGAAAGATGTCTTTGAATTTTTAAAGCATTTTAGAACGCTTATTTCTTCATTTTAAGCTTCTCAGAACACTCTATTTCGCATAGGCATACATAGTAAACTTTACGGTCACGCTGTGTACCCCCTAATTAACCTATAATTATTTCCTGTGGTAGGGTACACTATTACCATGTAATATAATACGTGGTCCAATTTAAAATTATAGGTCAATATTAAGGTCTGATATTGCGCCTTGCGTTAGTTAACCATTGAAAGATGTCTTTGAATTTTTAAAGCATTTTAGAACGCTTATTTCTTCATTTTAAGCTTCTCAGTACACTCTATTTCGCATAGGCATACATAGTAAAATTTAGGTTCACGCTGTGTACCCCCTAAATGACCTATAATTATTTCCTGTGGTAGGGTACACTATTACCCTGTAATATAATACGTGGTCCAATTTAAAAATTATAGGTCAATATTAAGGTCCGATACCGTGCCGTTAGTTAACATAGAAAAATGTCTTTGAATTTTTAAAGCATTTTAGAAGGCTTATTTCCTCATTTTAAGCTTCTCAGAACACTTTATTTCGCATAGGCATACATAGTAACCTTTAGGGTCACGCTGTGTACCCCCTAACTGACCTATAATTATTTTCCGTGGTAGGGTACACTATCACCCTGTAATATAATACGTGGCCCAATTTAAAAATTTTAGGTCAATATTAAGGTCCGATACCGTGCCGTTAGTTTACATAGAAAAGAGTCTTCGAATTTCCTTGTTTTAATGCACTATTTAAAATATACATAGTGTACCCCCTAATTGACCTATAATTATTTCCTGTTGTAGGGTACACTATTACCCTGTAATATAACACCTGGTCCAATTTAAATATTATGGTTCCTTATTAAGGTCTGATATTGCGCTTTGCGCTAGTTAACCATTGAAAGATGTCTTTGAATTTTTAAAGCATTTTAGAACGCTTATTTCTTCATTTTAAGCTTCTCAGAACACTCTATTTCGCATAGGCATACATCGTAAACTTTAGGGTCACGCTGTGTACCCCCTAATTGACCTATAATTATTTCCTGTGGTAGGGTACACTATTACCCTGTAATATAATACGTGGCCCAATTTAAAAATTATAGGTCAATATTAAGGTCCGATACCGTACCGTTAGTTAACATAGAAAAATGTCTTTGAATTATTAAAGCATTTTAGAACGCTTATTTCCTCATTTTAAGCTTCTCAGAACTCTTTATTTCGCATAGGCATTCATTGTAAACTTTAGTGTCACGCTGTGTACCCCCTAATTGACCTATAATTATTTCCTGTGGAAGGGTACACTATAACCCTGTAATATAATACGTGGTCCAATTTAAAACCTATAGGTCAATATTAAGGTCTAATATAGCGCCTTGCGTTAGCTAACCATTGAAAGATGTCTTTGAATTTTTAAAGCATTTTAGAACGCTTATTTCTTCATTTTAAGCTTCTCAGAACACTCTATTTCGCATAGGCATACATAGTAAACTTTACGGTCACGCTGTGTACCCCCTAATTAACCTATAATTATTTCCTGCGGTAGGGTACACTATTACCCTGTAATATAATACGTGGTCCAATTTAAAAATTATAGATCAATATTAAGGTCTGATATTGCGCCTTGCGTTAGTTAACCATTGAAAGATGTCTTTGAATTTTTAAAGCATTTTAGAACGCTTATTTCTTCATTTTAAGCTTCTCAGAACACTCTATTTCGCATAGGCATACATCGTAAACTTTAGGGTCACGCTGTGTACCCCCTAATTGACCTATAATTATTTCCTGTGGTAGGGTACACTATTACCCTGTAATATAATACGTGGTACAATTTAAAAATTATAGGTCAATATTAAGGTCCGATACCGTGCCGTTAGTTAACATAGAAAAATGTCTTTGAATTTTTAAAGCATTTTAGAACGCTTATTTCCTCATTTTAAGCTTCTCAGAACACTTTATTTCGCATAGGCATACATAGTAACCTTTAGGGTCACGCTGTGTACCCCCTAATTGACCTATAATTATTTTCCGTGGTAGGGTACACTATCACCCTGTAATATAATACGTGGCCCAATTTAAAAATTTTAGGTCAATATTAAGGTCCGATACCGTGCCGTTACTTTACATAGAAAAGAGTCTTCGAATTTCCTTGTTTTAATGCACTATTTAAAATATACATAGTGTACCCCCTAATTGACCTATAATTATTTCCTGTTGTAGGGTACACTATTACCCTGTAATATAATACCTGGTCCAATTTAAATATTATGGTTCCTTATTAAGGTCTGATATCGCGCCTTGCGTTAGTTAACCATTGAAAGATGTCTTTGAATTTTTAAAGCTTTTTAGAACGCTTATTTCTTCATTTTAAGCTTCTCAGAACACTTTATTTCGCATAGGCATACATAGTAAACTTTAGGGTCACTCTGTGTACCCCCTAATTGACCTATAATTATTTCCTGTGGTAGGGTACACTATAACCCTGTAATATAATACGTGGTCCAATTTAAATATTATGGGTCAATATTAAGGTCTGATATTGCGCCTTGCGTTAGTTAACCATTGAAAGATGTCTTTGAATTTTTAAAGCATTTTAGAACGCTTATTTCCTCATTTTAAGCTTCTCAGAACACTTTATTTCGCATAGGCATACATAGTAAACTTTAGGGTCACGCTGTGTACCCCCTAATTGACCTATAATTATTTCCTGTGGGCGGGTACACTATTACCCTGTAATACAATACCTGGTTCAATTTAAATATTATGGGTCAATATTAAGGTTTGATATTGCGCCTTGCGTTAGTTAACCATTGAAAGATGTCTTTGAATTTTTAAAGCATTTTAGAACGCTTATTTCTTCATTTTAAGCTTCTCAGAACACTTTATTTCGAATAGGCATACATAGTAAACTTTAGGGTCACGCTGTGTACCCCCTAATTGACCTATAATTATTTCCTGTGGTAGGGTACACTATTACCCTGTAATATAATACGTGGTCCAATTTAAAACCTATAGGTCAATATTAGGTCTGATATAGCGCCTTGCGTTAGCTAACCATTGAAAGATGTCTTTGAATTTTTAAAGCATTTTAGAACGCTTATTTCTTCATTTTAAGCTTCTCAGAACACTCTATTTCGCATAGGCATACATAGTAAACTTTACGGTCACGCTGTGTACCCCCTAATTAACCTATAATTATTTCCTGTGGTAGGGTACACTATTACCATGTAATATAATACGTGGTCCAATTTAAAATTATAGGTCAATATTAAGGTCTGATATTGCGCCTTGCGTTAGTTAACCATTGAAAGATGTCTTTGAATTTTTAAAGCATTTTAGAACGCTTATTTCTTCATTTTAAGCTTCTCAGTACACTCTATTTCGCATAGGCATACATAGTAAAATTTAGGTTCACGCTGTGTACCCCCTAAATGACCTATAATTATTTCCTGTGGTAGGGTACACTATTACCCTGTAATATAATACGTGGTCCAATTTAAAAATTATAGGTCAATATTAAGGTCCGATACCGTGCCGTTAGTTAACATAGAAAAATGTCTTTGAATTTTTAAAGCATTTTAGAAGGCTTATTTCCTCATTTTAAGCTTCTCAGAACACTTTATTTCGCATAGGCATACATAGTAAACTTTAGGGTCTCGCTGTGTACCCCCTAATTGACCTATAATTATTTCCTGTGGTAGGGTACACTATAACCCTGTAATATAATACGTGGTCCAATTTAAAAATTATAGGTCAATATTAAGGTCCGATACTGTGCCGTTAGTTAACATAGAAAAGTGTCTTCGAATTTCCTTGTTTTAATGCACTATTTAAAATATACATAGTGTACCCCCTAATTGACCTATAATTATTTCCTGTGGTAGGGTACACTATTACCCTGTAATATAATACCTGGTCCAATTTAAATATTATGGATCAATATTAAGGTCTGATATTGCGCCTTGCGTTAGTTAACCATTGAAAGATGTCTTTGAATTTTTAAAGCATTTTAGAAAGCTTATTTCTTCATTTTAAGCTTCTCAGAACACTTTATTTCGCATACGCATACATAGTAAACTTTAGGGTCACGCTGTGTACCCCTTAATTGACCTATAATTATTTTACGTGGTAGGGTACACTATAACCCTGTAATATAATAGGTGGTTCAATTTAAAAATTTTAGGTCAATATTAAGGTCCGATACCGTGCCGTTAGTTAACATAGAAAAGTGTCTTCGAATTTCCTTGTTTTAATGCCTATGCGAAATAAAGTGTTCTGAGAAGCTTAAAATGAGGAAATAAGCGTTCTAAAATGCTTTAAAAATTCAAAGACATCTTTCAATGGTTAACTAGCGCTAGGCACAATATCAGACCTTAATATTGACCCATAATATTTAAATTGGACCAGGTATTATATTACAGGGTAATAGTGTACCCTACCACAGGAAATAATTATAGGTCAATTAGGGGGTACACTATGTATATTTTAAATAGTGCATTAAAACAAGGAAATACGAAGACACTTTTCTATGTTAACTAACGGCACGGTATCGGACCTTAATATTGACCTATAATTTTTAAATTGGACCACGTATTATATTACAGGGTTATAGTGTACCCTACCACAGGAAATAATTATAGGTCAATTAGGGGGTACACAGAGTGACCCTAAAGTTTACTATGTATGCCTATGCGAAATAAAGTGTTCTGAGAAGCTTAAAATGAGGAAATAAGCGTTCTAAAATGCTTTAAAAATTCAAAGACATTTTTCTATGTTAACTAACGGTACGGTATCGGTCCTTAATATTGACCTATAATTTTTAAATTGGACCACGTATTATATTACAGGGTAATAGTGTACCCTTCCACAGGAAATAATTATAGGTCATTTAGGGGGTACACAGCGTGACCCTAAATTTTACTATGTATGCTTATGCGAAATAGAGTGTTCTGAGAAGCTTAAAATGAAGAAATAAGCGTTCTAAAATGCTTTAAAAATTCAAAGACACCTTTCAATGGTTAACTAACGCAAGGCGCGATATCAGACCTTAATATGGAACCATAATATTTCAATTGGACCAGGTATTATATTACAGGGTAATAGTGTACCCTACAACAGGAAATAATTATAGGTCAATTAGGGGGTACACTATGTATGTTTTAAATAGTGCATTAAAACAAGAAAATACGAAGACACTTTTCTATGTTAACTAACGGCACGGTATTGCACCTTAATATTGACCTATAATTTTTAAATTGGACCACGTATTATATTAGAGGGTAATAGTGTACCCTACCACAGGAAATAATTATAGGTCAATTAGGGGGTACACTATGTATATTTTAAATAGTGCATTAAAACAAGGAAATACGAAGACATTTTTCAATGTTAACTAACGGCACGGTATCGGAACTTAATATTGACCTATAAATTTTAAATTGGACCACGTATTATATTACAGGGTAATAGTGTGCCCTACCGCAGGAAATAATTATAGGTCATTTAGGGGGTACACAGCGTGACCCTAAATTTTACTATGTATGCCTATGCGTAATAGAGTGCTCTGAGAAGCTTAAAATGAAGAAATAAGCGTTCTAAAATGCTTTAAAAATTCAAAGACATCTTTCAATGGTTAACTAACGCAAGGCGCAATATCAGACCTTAATATTGACCCATAATTTTTAAATTGGACCAGGTATTATATTACAGGGTAATAGTGTACCCCACCAAAGGTCAATTAGGGGGTACACAGCGTGACCCTAAAGTTTACTATGTATGCCTATGCGAAATAATGTGTTCTGAGAAGCTTAAAATGAGGAAATAAGCGTTCTAAAATGCTTTAAAAATTCAAAGACATTTTTCTATGTTAACTAACGGCACGGTATCGGACCTTAATATTGACCTATAATTTTTAAATTGTACCACGTATTATATTACAGGGTAATAGTGTACCTTACCACAGGAAATAATTATAGGTCAATTAGGTGGTACACAGCGTGACCCTAAAATTTACTATGTATGCCTATGCGAAATAGAGTGTTCTGAGAAGCTTAAATTGAAGAAATAAGCGTTCTAAAATGCTTTAAAAATTCAAAGACATCTTTCAATGTTAACTAACGCAAGGCGCAATATCAGACCTTAATATTGACCCATAATATTTAAATGGACCAGGTATTATATTACAGGGTTATAGTGTACCCTACCACAGGAAATAATTATAGGTCAATTAGGGGGGACACTATGTATATTTTAAATAGTGCATTAAAACAAGGAAATACGAAGACACTTTTCTATGTTAACTAACGGCACGGTATCGGACCTTAATATTGACCTATAATTTTTAATTGGACCACGCATTATATTACAGGGTTATAGTGTACCCTACTACAGGAAATAATTATAGGTCAATTAGGGGGTACACAGAGAGACCCTAAAGTTTACTATGTATGCCTATGCGAAATAAAGTGTTCTGAGAAGCTTAAATGAGGAAATAAGCGTTCTAAAATGCTTTAAAAAATTCAATGACATTTTTCTATGCTAACTAACCGGCACGGTATCGGACCTTAATATTGACCTATAATTTTTAAATTGGACCACCTATTATATTACAGGGTAATAGTGTACCTTACCACAGGAAATAATTATAGGTCAATTAGGTGGTACACAGCGTGACCCTAAAATTTACTATGTATGCCTATGCGAAATAGAGTGTTCTGAGAAGCTTAAAATGAAGAAATAAGCGTTCTAAAATGCTTTAAAAATTCAAAGACATCTTTCAATGGTTAACTAACGCAAGGCGCGATATCAGACCTTAATATGGAACCATAATATTTCAATTGGTCCAGGTATTATATTACAGGGTAATAGTGTACCCTACAACAGGAAATAATTATAGGTCAATTAGGGGGTACACTATGTATGTTTTAAATAGTGCATTAAAACAAGAAAATACGAAGACACTTTTCTATGTTAACTAACGGCACGGTATTGCACCTTAATATTGACCTATAATTTTTA
Source organism: Parasteatoda tepidariorum (assembly GCF_982258835.1). Lineage (NCBI taxonomy): Eukaryota > Metazoa > Arthropoda > Arachnida > Araneae > Theridiidae > Parasteatoda > Parasteatoda tepidariorum. Next base: position 279,931 of record NW_028257396.1, on the reverse strand, counting down.
AATTGGACCACGTATTATATTACAGGGTTATAGTGTACCCTACCACAGGAAATAATTATAGGTCAATTAGGGGGTACACAGAGTGACCCTAAAGTTTACTATGTATGCCTATGCGAAATAAAGTGTTCTGAGAAGCTTAAAATGAGGAAATAAGCGTTCTAAAATGCTTTAAAAATTCAAAGACATTTTTCTATGTTAACTAACGGTACGGTATCGGTCCTTAATATTGACCTATAATTTTTAAATTGGACCACGTATTATATTACAGGGTAATAGTGTACCCTACCACAGGAAATAATTATAGGTCATTTAGGGGGTACACAGCGTGACCCTAAATTTTACTATGTATGCTTATGCGAAATAGAGTGTTCTGAGAAGCTTAAAATGAAGAAATAAGCGTTCTAAAATGCTTTAAAAATTCAAAGACATCTTTCAATGGTTAACTAACGCAAGGCGCGATATCAGACCTTAATATGGAACCATAATATTTCAATTGGACCAGGTATTATATTACAGGGTAATAGTGTACCCTACAACAGGAAATAATTATAGGTCAATAAGGGGGTACACTATGTATGTTTTAAATAGTGCATTAAAACAAGAAAATACGAAGACACTTTTCTATGTTAACTAACGGCACGGTATTGCACCTTAATATTGACCTATAATTTTTAAATTGGACCACGTATTATATTACAGGGTTATAGTGTACCCTACCACAGGAAATAATTATAGGTCAATTAGGGGGTACACAGAGTGACCCTAAAGTTTACTATGTATGCCTATGCGAAATAAAGTGTTCTGAGAAGCGTAAAATGAGGAAATAAGCGTTCTAAAATGCTTTAAAAATTCAAAGACATTTTTCTATGTTAACTAACGGTACGGTATCGGTCCTTAATATTGACCTATAATTTTTAAATTGGACCACGTATTATATTACAGGGTAATAGTGTACCCTACCACAGGAAATAATTATAGGTCATTTAGGGGGTACACAGCGTGACCCTAAATTTTACTATGTATGCTTATGCGAAATAGAGTGTTCTGAGAAGCTTAAAATGAAGAAATAAGCGTTCTAAAATGCTTTAAAAATTCAAAGACATCTTTCAATGGTTAACTAACGCAAGGCGCGATATCAGACCTTAATATGGAACCATAATATTTCAATTGGACCAGGTATTATATTACAGGGTAATAGTGTACCCTACAACAGGAAATAATTATAGGTCAATAAGGGGGTACACTATGTATGTTTTAAATAGTGCATTAAAACAAGAAAATACGAAGACACTTTTCTATGTTAACTAACGGCACGGTATTGCACCTTAATATTGACCTATAATTTTTAAATTGGACCACGTATTATATTAGAGGGTAATAGTGTACCCTACCACAGGAAATAATTATAGGTCAATTAGGGGGTACACTATGTATATTTTAAATAGTGCATTAAAACAAGGAAATACGAAGACATTTTTCAATGTTAACTAACGGCACGGTATCGGAACTTAATATTGACCTATAATTTTTAAATTGGACCACGTATTATATTACAGGGTAATAGTGTGCCCTACCGCAGGAAATAATTATAGGTCATTTAGGGGGTACACAGCGTGACCCTAAATTTTACTATGTATGCCTATGCGAAATAGAGTGCTCTGAGAAGCTTAAAATGAAGAAATAAGCGTTCTAAAATGCTTTAAAAATTCAAAGACATCTTTCAATGGTTAACTAACGCAAGGCGCAATATCAGACCTTAATATTGACCCATAATTTTTAAATTGGACCAGGTATTATATTACAGGGTAATAGTGTACCCAACCAAAGGAAATAATTATAGGTCAATTAGGGGGTACACAGCGTGACCCTAAAGTTTACTATGTATGCCTATGCGAAATAATGTGTTCTGAGAAGCTTAAAATGAGGAAATAAGCGTTCTAAAATGCTTTAAAAATTCAAAGACATTTTTCTTTGTTAACTAACGGCACGGTATCGGACCTTAATATTGACCTATAATTTTTAAATTGTACCACGTATTATATTACAGGGTAATAGTGTACCTTACCACAGGAAATAATTATAGGTCAATTAGGTGGTACACAGCGTGACCCTAAAATTTACTATGTATGCCTATGCGAAATAGAGTGTTCTGAGAAGCTTAAATTGAAGAAATAAGCGTTCTAAAATGCTTTAAAAATTCAAAGACATCTTTCAATGGTTAACTAACGCAAGGCGCAATATCAGACCTTAATATTGACCCATAATATTTAAATTGGACCAGGTATTATATTACAGGGTTATAGTGTACCCTACAACAGGAAATAATTATAGGTCAATAAGGGGGTACACTATGTATGTTTTAAATAGTGCATTAAAACAAGAAAATACGAAGACACTTTTCTATGTTAACTAACGGCACGGTATTGCACCTTAATATTGACCTATAATTTTTAAATTGGACCACGTATTATATTACAGGGTTATAGTGTACCCAACCACAGGAAATAATTATAGGTCAATTAGGGGGTACACAGAGTGACCCTAAAGTTTACTATGTATGCCTATGCGAAATAAAGTGTTCTGAGAAGCTTAAAATGAGGAAATAAGCGTTCTAAAATGCTTTAAAAATTCAAAGACATTTTTCTATGTTAACTAACGGTACGGTATCGGTCCTTAATATTGACCTATAATTTTTAAATTGGACCACGTATTATATTACAGGGTAATAGTGTACCCTACCACAGGAAATAATTATAGGTCATTTAGGGGGTACACAGCGTGACCCTAAATTTTACTATGTATGCTTATGCGAAATAGAGTGTTCTGAGAAGCTTAAAATGAAGAAATAAGCGTTCTAAAATGCTTTAAAAATTCAAAGACATCTTTCAATGGTTAACTAACGCAAGGCGCGATATCAGACCTTAATATGGAACCATAATATTTCAATTGGACCAGGTATTATATTACAGGGTAATAGTGTACCCTACAACAGGAAATAATTATAGGTCAATAAGGGGGTACACTATGTATGTTTTAAATAGTGCATTAAAACAAGAAAATACGAAGACACTTTTCTATGTTAACTAACGGCACGGTATTGCACCTTAATATTGACCTATAATTTTTAAATTGGACCACGTATTATATTAGAGGGTAATAGTGTACCCTACCACAGGAAATAATTATAGGTCAATTAGGGGGTACACTATGTATATTTTAAATAGTGCATTAAAACAAGGAAATACGAAGACATTTTTCAATGTTAACTAACGGCACGGTATCGGAACTTAATATTGACCTATAATTTTTAAATTGGACCACGTATTATATTACAGGGTAATAGTGTGCCCTACCGCAGGAAATAATTATAGGTCATTTAGGGGGTACACAGCGTGACCCTAAATTTTACTATGTATGCCTATGCGAAATAGAGTGCTCTGAGAAGCTTAAAATGAAGAAATAAGCGTTCTAAAATGCTTTAAAAATTCAAAGACATCTTTCAATGGTTAACTAACGCAAGGCGCAATATCAGACCTTAATATTGACCCATAATTTTTAAATTGGACCAGGTATTATATTACAGGGTAATAGTGTACCCCACCAAAGGAAATAATTATAGGTCAATTAGGGGGTACACAGCGTGACCCTAAAGTTTACTATGTATGCCTATGCGAAATAATGTGTTCTGAGAAGCTTAAAATGAGGAAATAAGCGTTCTAAAATGCTTTAAAAATTCAAAGACATTTTTCTTTGTTAACTAACGGCACGGTATCGGACCTTAATATTGACCTATAATTTTTAAATTGTACCACGTATTATATTACAGGGTAATAGTGTACCTTACCACAGGAAATAATTATAGGTCAATTAGGTGGTACACAGCGTGACCCTAAAATTTACTATGTATGCCTATGCGAAATAGAGTGTTCTGAGAAGCTTAAATTGAAGAAATAAGCGTTCTAAAATGCTTTAAAAATTCAAAGACATCTTTCAATGGTTAACTAACGCAAGGCGCAATATCAGACCTTAATATTGACCCATAATATTTAAATTGGACCAGGTATTATATTACAGGGTTATAGTGTACCCTACAACAGGAAATAATTATAGGTCAATAAGGGGGTACACTATGTATGTTTTAAATAGTGCATTAAAACAAGAAAATACGAAGACACTTTTCTATGTTAACTAACGGCACGGTATTGCACCTTAATATTGACCTATAATTTTTAAATTGGACCACGTATTATATTACAGGGTTATAGTGTACCCTACCACAGGAAATAATTATAGGTCAATTAGGGGGTACACAGAGTGACCCTAAAGTTTACTATGTATGCCTATGCGAAATAAAGTGTTCTGAGAAGCGTAAAATGAGGAAATAAGCGTTCTAAAATGCTTTAAAAATTCAAAGACATTTTTCTATGTTAACTAACGGTACGGTATCGGTCCTTAATATTGACCTATAATTTTTAAATTGGACCACGTATTATATTACAGGGTAATAGTGTACCCTACCACAGGAAATAATTATAGGTCATTTAGGGGGTACACAGCGTGACCCTAAATTTTACTATGTATGCTTATGCGAAATAGAGTGTTCTGAGAAGCTTAAAATGAAGAAATAAGCGTTCTAAAATGCTTTAAAAATTCAAAGACATCTTTCAATGGTTAACTAACGCAAGGCGCGATATCAGACCTTAATATGGAACCATAATATTTCAATTGGACCAGGTATTATATTACAGGGTAATAGTGTACCCTACAACAGGAAATAATTATAGGTCAATAAGGGGGTACACTATGTATGTTTTAAATAGTGCATTAAAACAAGAAAATACGAAGACACTTTTCTATGTTAACTAACGGCACGGTATTGCACCTTAATATTGACCTATAATTTTTAAATTGGACCACGTATTATATTACAGGGTTATAGTGTACCCTACCACAGGAAATAATTATAGGTCAATTAGGGGGTACACAGAGTGACCCTAAAGTTTACTATGTATGCCTATGCGAAATAAAGTGTTCTGAGAAGCTTAAAATGAGGAAATAAGCGTTCTAAAATGCTTTAAAAATTCAAAGACATTTTTCTATGTTAACTAACGGTACGGTATCGGTCCTTAATATTGACCTATAATTTTTAAATTGGACCACGTATTATATTACAGGGTAATAGTGTACCCTACCACAGGAAATAATTATAGGTCATTTAGGGGGTACACAGCGTGACCCTAAATTTTACTATGTATGCTTATGCGAAATAGAGTGTTCTGAGAAGCTTAAAATGAAGAAATAAGCGTTCTAAAATGCTTTAAAAATTCAAAGACATCTTTCAATGGTTAACTAACGCAAGGCGCGATATCAGACCTTAATATGGAACCATAATATTTCAATTGGACCAGGTATTATATTACAGGGTAATAGTGTACCCTACAACAGGAAATAATTATAGGTCAATAAGGGGGTACACTATGTATGTTTTAAATAGTGCATTAAAACAAGAAAATACGAAGACACTTTTCTATGTTAACTAACGGCACGGTATTGCACCTTAATATTGACCTATAATTTTTAAATTGGACCACGTATTATATTAGAGGGTAATAGTGTACCCTACCACAGGAAATAATTATAGGTCAATTAGGGGGTACACTATGTATATTTTAAATAGTGCATTAAAACAAGGAAATACGAAGACATTTTTCAATGTTAACTAACGGCACGGTATCGGAACTTAATATTGACCTATAATTTTTAAATTGGACCACGTATTATATTACAGGGTAATAGTGTGCCCTACCGCAGGAAATAATTATAGGTCATTTAGGGGGTACACAGCGTGACCCTAAATTTTACTATGTATGCCTATGCGAAATAGAGTGCTCTGAGAAGCTTAAAATGAAGAAATAAGCGTTCTAAAATGCTTTAAAAATTCAAAGACATCTTTCAATGGTTAACTAACGCAAGGCGCAATATCAGACCTTAATATTGACCCATAATTTTTAAATTGGACCAGGTATTATATTACAGGGTAATAGTGTACCCCACCAAAGGAAATAATTATAGGTCAATTAGGGGGTACACAGCGTGACCCTAAAGTTTACTATGTATGCCTATGCGAAATAATGTGTTCTGAGAAGCTTAAAATGAGGAAATAAGCGTTCTAAAATGCTTTAAAAATTCAAAGACATTTTTCTTTGTTAACTAACGGCACGGTATCGGACCTTAATATTGACCTATAATTTTTAAATTGTACCACGTATTATATTACAGGGTAATAGTGTACCTTACCACAGGAAATAATTATAGGTCAATTAGGTGGTACACAGCGTGACCCTGAAATTTACTATGTATGCCTATGCGAAATAGAGTGTTCTGAGAAGCTTAAATTGAAGAAATAAGCGTTCTAAAATGCTTTAAAAATTCAAAGACATCTTTCAATGGTTAACTAACGCAAGGCGCAATATCAGACCTTAATATTGACCCATAATATTTAAATTGGACCAGGTATTATATTACAGGGTTATAGTGTACCCTACAACAGGAAATAATTATAGGTCAATAAGGGGGTACACTATGTATGTTTTAAATAGTGCATTAAAACAAGAAAATACGAAGACACTTTTCTATGTTAACTAACGGCACGGTATTGCACCTTAATATTGACCTATAATTTTTAAATTGGACCACGTATTATATTACAGGGTTATAGTGTACCCTACCACAGGAAATAATTATAGGTCAATTAGGGGGTACACAGAGTGACCCTAAAGTTTACTATGTATGCCTATGCGAAATAAAGTGTTCTGAGAAGCGTAAAATGAGGAAATAAGCGTTCTAAAATGCTTTAAAAATTCAAAGACATTTTTCTATGTTAACTAACGGTACGGTATCGGTCCTTAATATTGACCTATAATTTTTAAATTGGACCACGTATTATATTACAGGGTAATAGTGTACCCTACCACAGGAAATAATTATAGGTCATTTAGGGGGTACACAGCGTGACCCTAAATTTTACTATGTATGCTTATGCGAAATAGAGTGTTCTGAGAAGCTTAAAATGAAGAAATAAGCGTTCTAAAATGCTTTAAAAATTCAAAGACATCTTTCAATGGTTAACTAACGCAAGGCGCGATATCAGACCTTAATATGGAACCATAATATTTCAATTGGACCAGGTATTATATTACAGGGTAATAGTGTACCCTACAACAGGAAATAATTATAGGTCAATAAGGGGGTACACTATGTATGTTTTAAATAGTGCATTAAAACAAGAAAATACGAAGACACTTTTCTATGTTAACTAACGGCACGGTATTGCACCTTAATATTGACCTATAATTTTTAAATTGGACCACGTATTATATTAGAGGGTAATAGTGTACCCTACCACAGGAAATAATTATAGGTCAATTAGGGGGTACACTATGTATATTTTAAATAGTGCATTAAAACAAGGAAATACGAAGACATTTTTCAATGTTAACTAACGGCACGGTATCGGAACTTAATATTGACCTATAATTTTTAAATTGGACCACGTATTATATTACAGGGTAATAGTGTGCCCTACCGCAGGAAATAATTATAGGTCATTTAGGGGGTACACAGCGTGACCCTAAATTTTACTATGTATGCCTATGCGAAATAGAGTGCTCTGAGAAGCTTAAAATGAAGAAATAAGCGTTCTAAAATGCTTTAAAAATTCAAAGACATCTTTCAATGGTTAACTAACGCAAGGCGCAATATCAGACCTTAATATTGACCCATAATTTTTAAATTGGACCAGGTATTATATTACAGGGTAATAGTGTACCCCACCAAAGGAAATAATTATAGGTCAATTAGGGGGTACACAGCGTGACCCTAAAGTTTACTATGTATGCCTATGCGAAATAATGTGTTCTGAGAAGCTTAAAATGAGGAAATAAGCGTTCTAAAATGCTTTAAAAATTCAAAGACATTTTTCTTTGTTAACTAACGGCACGGTATCGGACCTTAATATTGACCTATAATTTTTAAATTGTACCACGTATTATATTACAGGGTAATAGTGTACCTTACCACAGGAAATAATTATAGGTCAATTAGGTGGTACACAGCGTGACCCTAAAATTTACTATGTATGCCTATGCGAAATAGAGTGTTCTGAGAAGCTTAAATTGAAGAAATAAGCGTTCTAAAATGCTTTAAAAATTCAAAGACATCTTTCAATGGTTAACTAACGCAAGGCGCAATATCAGACCTTAATATTGACCCATAATATTTAAATTGGACCAGGTATTATATTACAGGGTTATAGTGTACCCTACCACAGGAAATAATTATAGGTCAATTAGGGGGTACACTATGTATATTTTAAATAGTGCATTAAAACAAGGAAATACGAAGACACTTTTCTATGTTAACTAACGGCACGGTATCGGACCTTAATATTGACCTATAATTTTTAAATTGGACCACGTATTATATTACAGGGTTATAGTGTACCCTACTACAGGAAATAATTATAGGTCAATTAGGGGGTACACAGAGAGACCCTAAAGTTTACTATGTATGCCTATGCGAAATAAAGTGTTCTGAGAAGCTTAAAATGAGGAAATAAGCGTTCTAAAATGCTTTAAAAATTCAATGACATTTTTCTATGCTAACTAACGGCACGGTATCGGACCTTAATATTGACCTATAATTTTTAAATTGGACCACCTATTATATTACAGGGTAATAGTGTACCTTACCACAGGAAATAATTATAGGTCAATTAGGTGGTACACAGCGTGACCCTAAAATTTACTATGTATGCCTATGCGAAATAGAGTGTTCTGAGAAGCTTAAAATGAAGAAATAAGCGTTCTAAAATGCTTTAAAAATTCAAAGACATCTTTCAATGGTTAACTAACGCAAGGCGCGATATCAGACCTTAATATGGAACCATAATATTTCAATTGGTCCAGGTATTATATTACAGGGTAATAGTGTACCCTACAACAGGAAATAATTATAGGTCAATTAGGGGGTACACTATGTATGTTTTAAATAGTGCATTAAAGCAAGAAAATACGAAGACACTTTTCTATGTTAACTAACGGCACGGTATCGCACCTTAATATTGACCTATAATTTTTAAATTGGACCACGTATTATATTACAGGGTTATAGTGTACCCTACCACAGGAAATAATTATAGGTCAATTAGGGGGTACACAGAGTGACCCTTAAGTATACTATGTATGCATATGCGAAATAAAGTGTTCTGAGAAGCATAAAATGAGGAAATAAGCGTTCTAAAATGCTTTAAAAATTCAGAGACATTTTTCTATGTTAACTAACGGTACGGTATCGGTCCTTAATATTGACCTATAATTTTTAAATTGGACCACGTATTATATTACAGGGTAATAGTGTACCCTACCACAGGAAATAATTATAGGTCATTTAGGGGGTACACAGCGTGACCCTAAATTTTACTATGTATGCCTATGCGAAATAGAGTGTTCTGAGAAGCTTAAAATGAAGAAATAAGCGTTCTAAAATGCTTTAAAAATTCAAAGACATCTTTCAATGGTTAACTAACGCAAGGCGCAATATCAAACCTTAATATTGACCCATAATATTTAAATTGAACCAGGTATTGTATTACAGGGTAATAGTGTACCCTACCACAGGAAATAATTATAGGTCAATTAGGGGGTACACTATGTATATTTTAAATAGTGCATTAAAACAAGGAAATACGAAGACATTTTTCAATGTTAACTAACGGCACGGTATCGGAACTTAATATTGACCTATAATTTTTAAATTGGACCACGTATTATATTACAGGGTAATAGTGTACCCTACAACAGGATATAATTATAGGTCATTTCGGGGGTACACAGCGTGACCCTAAATTTTACTATGTATGCCTATGCGAAATAGAGTGTTCTGAGATGCTTAAAATGAAGAAATAAGCGTTCTAAAATGCTTTAAAAATTCAAAGACATCTTTCAATGGTTAACTAACGCAAGGCACAATATCAGACCTTAATATTGACCCATAATATTTAAATTGGAATAGGTATTATATTACAGGGTAATAGTGTACCCTACCACAGGAAATAATTATAGGTCAATTAGGGGGTACACTATGTATATTTTAAATAGTGCATTAAAACAAGGAAATACGAAGACACTTTTCTATGTTAACTAACGTCACGGTATCGGACCTTAATATTGACCTATAATTTTTAAATTGGACCACGTATTATATTACAGGGTTATAGTATACCCTACCACAGGAAATAATTATAGGTCAATTAGGGGGTACACAGAGAGACCCTAAAGTTTACTATGTATGCCTATGAGAAATAAAGTGTTCTGAGAAGCTTAAAATGAGGAAATAAGCGTTCTAAAATGCTTTAAAAATTCAAAGACATTTTTCAATGTTAACTAACGGCACGGTATCGGACCTTAATATTGACCTATAATTTTTAAATTGGACCACGTATTATATTACAGGGTAATAGTGTACCCTACCACAGGAAATAATTATAGGTCATTTAGGGGGTACACAGCGTGACCCTAAATTTTACTATGTATGCTTATGCGAAATAGAGTGTTCTGAGAAGCTTAAAATGAAGAAATAAGCGTTCTAAAATGCTTTAAAAATTCAAAGACATCTTTCAATGGTTAACTAACGCAAGGCGCGATATCAGACCTTAATATGGAACCATAATATTTCAATTGGACCAGGTATTATATTACAGGGTAATAGTGTACCCTACAACAGGAAATAATTATAGGTCAATTAGGGGGTACACTATGTATGTTTTAAATAGTGCATTAAAACAAGAAAATACGAAGACACTTTTCTATGTTAACTAACGGCACGGTATTGCACCTTAATATTGACCTATAATTTTTAAATTGGACCACGTATTATATTACAGGGTTATAGTGTACCCTACCACAGGAAATAATTATAGGTCAATTAGGGGGTACACAGAGTGACCCTAAAGTTTACTATGTATGCCTATGCGAAATAAAGTGTTCTGAGAAGCTTAAAATGAGGAAATAAGCGTTCTAAAATGCTTTAAAAATTCAAAGACATTTTTCTATGTTAACTAACGGTACGGTATCGGTCCTTAATATTGACCTATAATTTTTAAATTGGACCACGTATTATATTACAGGGTAATAGTGTACCCTACCACAGGAAATAATTATAGGTCATTTAGGGGGTACACAGCGTGACCCTAAATTTTACTATGTATGCTTATGCGAAATAGAGTGTTCTGAGAAGCTTAAAATGAAGAAATAAGCGTTCTAAAATGCTTTAAAAATTCAAAGACATCTTTCAATGGTTAACTAACGCAAGGCGCGATATCAGACCTTAATATGGAACCATAATATTTCAATTGGTCCAGGTATTATATTACAGGGTAATAGTGTACCCTACAACAGGAAATAATTATAGGTCAATTAGGGGGTACACTATGTATGTTTTAAATAGTGCATTAAAACAAGAAAATACGAAGACACTTTTCTATGTTAACTAACGGCACGGTATTGCACCTTAATATTGACCTATAATTTTTAAATTGGACCACGTATTATATTACAGGGTTATAGTGTACCCTACCACAGGAAATAATTATAGGTCAATTAGGGGGTACACAGAGTGACCCTAAAGTTTACTATGTATGCCTATGCGAAATAAAGTGTTCTGAGAAGCGTAAAATGAGGAAATAAGCGTTCTAAAATGCTTTAAAAATTCAAAGACATTTTTCTATGTTAACTAACGGTACGGTATCGGTCCTTAATATTGACCTATAATTTTTAAATTGGACCACGTATTATATTACAGGGTAATAGTGTACCCTACAACAGGATATAATTATAGGTCATTTCGGGGGTACACAGCGTGACCCTAAATTTTACTATGTATGCCTATGCGAAATAGAGTGTTCTGAGATGCTTAAAATGAAGAAATAAGCGTTCTAAAATGCTTTAAAAATTCAAAGACATCTTTCAATGGTTAACTAACGCAAGGCACAATATCAGACCTTAATATTGACCCATAATATTTAAATTGGAATAGGTATTATATTACAGGGTAATAGTGTACCCTACCACAGGAAATAATTATAGGTCAATTAGGGGGTACACTATGTATATTTTAAATAGTGCATTAAAACAAGGAAATACGAAGACACTTTTCTATGTTAACTAACGTCACGGTATCGGACCTTAATATTGACCTATAATTTTTAAATTGGACCACGTATTATATTACAGGGTTATAGTATACCCTACCACAGGAAATAATTATAGGTCAATTAGGGGGTACACAGAGAGACCCTAAAGTTTACTATGTATGCCTATGAGAAATAAAGTGTTCTGAGAAGCTTAAAATGAGGAAATAAGCGTTCTAAAATGCTTTAAAAATTCAAAGACATTTTTCAATGTTAACTAACGGCACGGTATCGGACCTTAATATTGACCTATAATTTTTAAATTGGACCACGTATTATATTACAGGGTAATAGTGTACCCTACCACAGGAAATAATTATAGGTCATTTAGGGGGTACACAGCGTGACCCTAAATTTTACTATGTATGCTTATGCGAAATAGAGTGTTCTGAGAAGCTTAAAATGAAGAAATAAGCGTTCTAAAATGCTTTAAAAATTCAAAGACATCTTTCAATGGTTAACTAACGCAAGGCGCGATATCAGACCTTAATATGGAACCATAATATTTCAATTGGACCAGGTATTATATTACAGGGTAATAGTGTACCCTACAACAGGAAATAATTATAGGTCAATTAGGGGGTACACTATGTATGTTTTAAATAGTGCATTAAAACAAGAAAATACGAAGACACTTTTCTATGTTAACTAACGGCACGGTATTGCACCTTAATATTGACCTATAATTTTTAAATTGGACCACGTATTATATTACAGGGTTATAGTGTACCCTACCACAGGAAATAATTATAGGTCAATTAGGGGGTACACAGAGTGACCCTAAAGTTTACTATGTATGCCTATGCGAAATAAAGTGTTCTGAGAAGCTTAAAATGAGGAAATAAGCGTTCTAAAATGCTTTAAAATTCAAAGACATTTTCTATGTTAACTAACGGTACGGTATCGGTCCTTAATATTGACCTATAATTTTTAAATTGGACCACGTATTATATTACAGGGTAATAGTGTACCCTACCACAGGAAATAATTATAGGTCATTTAGGGGGTACACAGCGTGACCCTAAATTTTACTATGTATGCTTATGCGAAATAGAGTGTTCTGAGAAGCTTAAAATGAAGAAATAAGCGTTCTAAAATGCTTTAAAAATTCAAAGACATCTTTCAATGGTTAACTAACGCAAGGCGCGATATCAGACCTTAATATGGAACCATAATATTTCAATTGGACCAGGTATTATATTACAGGGTAATAGTGTACCCTACAACAGGAAAAAATTATAGGTCAATAAGGGGGTACACTATGTATGTTTTAAATAGTGCATTAAACAAGAAAATACGAAGACACTTTTCTATGTTAACTAACGGCACGGTATTGCACCTTAATATTGACCTATAATTTTTAAATTGGACCACGTATTATATTAGAGGGTAATAGTGTACCCTACCACAGGAAATAATTATAGGTCAATTAGGGGGTACACTATGTATATTTTAAATAGTGCATTAAAACAAGGAAATACGAAGACATTTTTCAATGTTAACTAACGGCACGGTATCGGAACTTAATATTGACCTATAATTTTTAAATTGGACCACGTATTATATACAGGGTAATAGTGTGCCCTACCGCAGGAAATAATTATAGGTCATTTAGGGGGTACACAGCGTGACCCTAAATTTTACTATGTATGCTTATGCGAAATAGAGTGTTCTGAGAAGCTTAAAATGAAGAAATAAGCGTTCTAAAATGCTTTAAAAATTCAAAGACATCTTTCAATGGTTAACTAACGCAAGGCGCGATATCAGACCTTAATATGGAACCATAATATTTCAATTGGACCAGGTATTATATTACAGGGTAATAGTGTACCCTACAACAGGAAATAATTATAGGTCAATAAGGGGGTACACTATGTATGTTTTAAATAGTGCATTAAAACAAGAAAATACGAAGACACTTTTCTATGTTAACTAACGGCACGGTATTGCACCTTAATATTGACCTATAATTTTTAAATTGGACCACGTATTATATTAGAGGGTAATAGTGTACCCTACCACAGGAAATAATTATAGGTCAATTAGGGGGTACACTATGTATATTTTAAATAGTGCATTAAAACAAGGAAATACGAAGACATTTTTCAATGTTAACTAACGGCACGGTATCGGAACTTAATATTGACCTATAATTTTTAAATTGGACCACGTATTATATTACAGGGTAATAGTGTGCCCTACCGCAGGAAATAATTATAGGTCATTTAGGGGGTACACAGCGTGACCCTAAATTTTACTATGTATGCCTATGCGAAATAGAGTGCTCTGAGAAGCTTAAAATGAAGAAATAAGCGTTCTAAAATGCTTTAAAAATTCAAAGACATCTTTCAATGGTTAACTAACGCAAGGCGCAATATCAGACCTTAATATTGACCCATAATTTTTAAATTGGACCAGGTATTATATTACAGGGTAATAGTGTACCCCACCAAAGGAAATAATTATAGGTCAATTAGGGGGTACACAGCGTGACCCTAAAGTTTACTATGTATGCCTATGCGAAATAATGTGTTCTGAGAAGCTTAAAATGAGGAAATAAGCGTTCTAAAATGCTTTAAAATTCAAAGACATTTTCTTTGTTAACTAACGGCACGGTATCGGACCTTAATATTGACCTATAATTTTTAAATTGTACCACGTATTATATTACAGGGTAATAGTGTACCTTACCACTGGAAATAATTATAGGTCAATTAGGTGGTACACAGCGTGACCCTAAAATTTACTATGTATGCCTATGCGAAATAAAGTGTTCTGAGAAGCTTAAATGAAGAAATAAGCGTTCTAAAATGCTTTAAAAATTCAAAGACATCTTTCAATGGTTAACTAACGCAAGGCGCAATATCAGACCTTAATATTGACCCATAATATTTAAATTGGACCAGGTATTATATTACAGGGTTATAGTGTACCCTACAACAGGAAATAATTATAGGTCAATAAGGGGGTACACTATGTATGTTTTAAATAGTGCATTAAAACAAGAAAATACGAAGACACTTTTCTATGTTAACTAACGGCACGGTATTGCACCTTAATATTGACCTATAATTTTTAAATTGGACCACGTATTATATTACAGGGTTATAGTGTACCCTACCACAGGAAATAATTATAGGTCAATTAGGGGGTACACAGAGTGACCCTAAAGTTTACTATGTATGCCTATGCGAAATAAAGTGTTCTGAGAAGCGTAAAATGAGGAAATAAGCGTTCTAAAATGCTTTAAAAATTCAAAGACATTTTTCTATGTTAACTAACGGTACGGTATCGGTCCTTAATATTGACCTATAATTTTTAAATGGACCACGTATTATTACAGGGTAATAGTGTACCCTACCACAGGAAATAATTATAGGTCATTTAGGGGGTACACAGCGTGACCCTAAATTTTACTATGTATGCTTATGCGAAATAGAGTGTTCTGAGAAGCTTAAAATGAAGAAATAAGCGTTCTAAAATGCTTTAAAAATTCAAAGACATCTTTCAATGGTTAACTAACGCAAGGCGCGATATCAGACCTTAATATGGAACCATAATATTTCAATTGGACCAGGTATTATATTACAGGGTAATAGTGTACCCTACAACAGGAAATAATTATAGGTCAATAAGGGGGTACACTATGTATGTTTTAAATAGTGCATTAAAACAAGAAAATACGAAGACACTTTTCTATGTTAACTAACGGCACGGTATTGCACCTTAATATTGACCTATAATTTTTAAATTGGACCACGTATTATATTAGAGGGTAATAGTGTACCCTGACACAGGAAATAATTATAGGTCAATTAGGGGGTACACTATGTATATTTTAAATAGTGCATTAAAACAAGGAAATACGAAGACATTTTTCAATGTTAACTAACGGCACGGTATCGGAACTTAATATTGACCTATAATTTTTAAATTGGACCACGTATTATATTACAGGGTAATAGTGTGCCCTACCGCAGGAAATAATTATAGGTCATTTAGGGGGTACACAGCGTGACCCTAAATTTTACTATGTATGCCTATGCGAAATAGAGTGCTCTGAGAAGCTTAAAATGAAGAAATAAGCGTTCTAAAATGCTTTAAAAATTCAAAGACATCTTTCAATGGTTAACTAACGCAAGGCGCAATATCAGACCTTAATATTGACCCATAATTTTTAAATTGGACCAGGTATTATATTACAGGGTAATAGTGTACCCCACCAAAGGAAATAATTATAGGTCAATTAGGGGGTACACAGCGTGACCCTAAAGTTTACTATGTATGCCTATGCGAAATAATGTGTTCTGAGAAGCTTAAAATGAGGAAATAAGCGTTCTAAAATGCTTTAAAAATTCAAAGACATTTTTCTTTGTTAACTAACGGCACGGTATCGGACCTTAATATTGACCTATAATTTTTAAATTGTACCACGTATTATATTACAGGGTAATAGTGTACCTTACCACAGGAAATAATTATAGGTCAATTAGGTGGTACACAGCGTGACCCTAAAATTTACTATGTATGCCTATGCGAAATAGAGTGTTCTGAGAAGCTTAAATTGAAGAAATAAGCGTTCTAAAATGCTTTAAAAATTCAAAGACATCTTTCAATGGTTAACTAACGCAAGGCGCAATATCAGACCTTAATATTGACCCATAATATTTAAATTGGACCAGGTATTATATTACAGGGTTATAGTGTACCCTACCACAGGAAATAATTATAGGTCAATTAGGGGGTACACTATGTATATTTTAAATAGTGCATTAAAACAAGGAAATACGAAGACACTTTTCTATGTTAACTAACGGCACGGTATCGGACCTTAATATTGACCTATAATTTTTAAATTGGACCACGTATTATATTACAGGGTTATAGTGTACCCTACTACAGGAAATAATTATAGGTCAATTAGGGGGTACACAGAGAGACCCTAAAGTTTACTATGTATGCCTATGCGAAATAAAGTGTTCTGAGAAGCTTAAAATGAGGAAATAAGCGTTCTAAAATGCTTTAAAAATTCAATGACATTTTTCTATGCTAACTAACGGCACGGTATCGGACCTTAATATTGACCTATAATTTTTAAATTGGACCACCTATTATATTACAGGGTAATAGTGTACCTTACCACAGGAAATAATTATAGGTCAATTAGGTGGTACACAGCGTGACCCTAAAATTTACTATGTATGCCTATGCGAAATAGAGTGTTCTGAGAAGCTTAAAATGAAGAAATAAGCGTTCTAAAATGCTTTAAAAATTCAAAGACATCTTTCAATGGTTAACTAACGCAAGGCGCGATATCAGACCTTAATATGGAACCATAATATTTCAATTGGTCCAGGTATTATATTACAGGGTAATAGTGTACCCTACAACAGGAAATAATTATAGGTCAATTAGGGGGTACACTATGTATGTTTTAAATAGTGCATTAAAGCAAGAAAATACGAAGACACTTTTCTATGTTAACTAACGGCACGGTATCGCACCTTAATATTGACCTATAATTTTTAAATTGGACCACGTATTATATTACAGGGTTATAGTGTACCCTACCACAGGAAATAATTATAGGTCAATTAGGGGGTACACAGAGTGACCCTTAAGTTTACTATGTATGCCTATGCGAAATAAAGTGTTCTGAGAAGCATAAAATGAGGAAATAAGCGTTCTAAAATGCTTTAAAAATTCAGAGACATTTTTCTATGTTAACTAACGGTACGGTATCGGTCCTTAATATTGACCTATAATTTTTAAATTGGACCACGTATTATATTACAGGGTAATAGTGTACCCTACCACAGGAAATAATTATAGGTCATTTAGGGGGTACACAGCGTGACCCTAAATTTTACTATGTATGCCTATGCGAAATAGAGTGTTCTGAGAAGCTTAAAATGAAGAAATAAGCGTTCTAAAATGCTTTAAAAATTCAAAGACATCTTTCAATGGTTAACTAACGCAAGGCGCAATATCAAACCTTAATATTGACCCATAATATTTAAATTGAACCAGGTATTGTATTACAGGGTAATAGTGTACCCTACCACAGGAAATAATTATAGGTCAATTAGGGGGTACACTATGTATATTTTAAATAGTGCATTAAAACAAGGAAATACGAAGACATTTTTCAATGTTAACTAACGGCACGGTATCGGAACTTAATATTGACCTATAATTTTTAAATTGGACCACGTATTATATTACAGGGTAATAGTGTACCCTACAACAGGATATAATTATAGGTCATTTCGGGGGTACACAGCGTGACCCTAAATTTTACTATGTATGCCTATGCGAAATAGAGTGTTCTGAGATGCTTAAAATGAAGAAATAAGCGTTCTAAAATGCTTTAAAAATTCAAAGACATCTTTCAATGGTTAACTAACGCAAGGCACAATATCAGACCTTAATATTGACCCATAATATTTAAATTGGAATAGGTATTATATTACAGGGTAATAGTGTACCCTACCACAGGAAATAATTATAGGTCAATTAGGGGGTACACTATGTATATTTTAAATAGTGCATTAAAACAAGGAAATACGAAGACACTTTTCTATGTTAACTAACGTCACGGTATCGGACCTTAATATTGACCTATAATTTTTAAATTGGACCACGTATTATATTACAGGGTTATAGTGTACCCTACCACAGGAAATAATTATAGGTCAATTAGGGGGTACACAGAGAGACCCTAAAGTTTACTATGTATGCCTATGAGAAATAAAGTGTTCTGAGAAGCTTAAAATGAGGAAATAAGCGTTCTAAAATGCTTTAAAAATTCAAAGACATTTTTCAATGTTAACTAACGGCACGGTATCGGACCTTAATATTGACCTATAATTTTTAAATTGGACCACGTATTATATTACAGGGTAATAGTGTACCCTACCACAGGAAATAATTATAGGTCATTTAGGGGGTACACAGCGTGACCCTAAATTTTACTATGTATGCTTATGCGAAATAGAGTGTTCTGAGAAGCTTAAAATGAAGAAATAAGCGTTCTAAAATGCTTTAAAAATTCAAAGACATCTTTCAATGGTTAACTAACGCAAGGCGCGATATCAGACCTTAATATGGAACCATAATATTTCAATTGGACCAGGTATTATATTACAGGGTAATAGTGTACCCTACAACAGGAAATAATTATAGGTCAATTAGGGGGTACACTATGTATGTTTTAAATAGTGCATTAAAACAA
This sequence comes from Parasteatoda tepidariorum, assembly GCF_982258835.1. NCBI lineage: Eukaryota > Metazoa > Arthropoda > Arachnida > Araneae > Theridiidae > Parasteatoda > Parasteatoda tepidariorum. The sequence continues at coordinate 260,450 of NW_028257396.1, read as the reverse complement.
GAAAATACGAAGACACTTTTCTATGTTAACTAACGGCACGGTATTGCACCTTAATATTGACCTATAATTTTTAAATTGGACCACGTATTATATTACAGGGTTATAGTGTACCCTACCACAGGAAATAATTATAGGTCAATTAGGGGGTACACAGAGTGACCCTAAAGTTTACTATGTATGCCTATGCGAAATAAAGTGTTCTGAGAAGCTTAAAATGAGGAAATAAGCGTTCTAAAATGCTTTAAAAATTCAAAGACATTTTTCTATGTTAACTAACGGTACGGTATCGGTCCTTAATATTGACCTATAATTTTTAAATTGGACCACGTATTATATTACAGGGTAATAGTGTACCCTACCACAGGAAATAATTATAGGTCATTTAGGGGGTACACAGCGTGACCCTAAATTTTACTATGTATGCTTATGCGAAATAGAGTGTTCTGAGAAGCTTAAAATGAAGAAATAAGCGTTCTAAAATGCTTTAAAAATTCAAAGACATCTTTCAATGGTTAACTAACGCAAGGCGCGATATCAGACCTTAATATGGAACCATAATATTTCAATTGGACCAGGTATTATATTACAGGGTAATAGTGTACCCTACAACAGGAAATAATTATAGGTCAATTAGGGGGTACACTATGTATGTTTTAAATAGTGCATTAAAACAAGAAAATACGAAGACACTTTTCTATGTTAACTAACGGCACGGTATTGCACCTTAATATTGACCTATAATTTTTAAATTGGACCACGTATTATATTACAGGGTTATAGTGTACCCTACCACAGGAAATAATTATAGGTCAATTAGGGGGTACACAGAGTGACCCTAAAGTTTACTATGTATGCCTATGCGAAATAAAGTGTTCTGAGAAGCTTAAAGTGAGGAAATAAGCGTTCTAAAATGCTTTAAAAATTCAATGACATTTTTCTATGCTAACTAACGGCACGGTATAGGACCTTAATATTGACCTATAATTTTTAAATTGGACCACGTATTATATTAGAGGGTAATAGTGTAACCTACCACAGGAAATAATTATAGGTCAATTAGGGGGTACACTATGTATATTTTAAATAGTGCATTAAAACAAGGAAATACGAAGACATTTTTCAACGTTAACTAACGGCACGGTATCGGAACTTAATATTGACCTATAATTTTTAAATTGGACCACGTATTATATTACAGGGTAATAGTGTGCCCTACCGCAGGAAATAATTATAGGTCATTTAGGGGGTACACAGCGTGACCCTAAATTTTACTATGTATGCCTATGCGAAATAGAGTGCTCTGAGAAGCTTAAAATGAAGAAATAAGCGTTCTAAAATGCTTTAAAAATTCAAAGACATCTTTCAATGGTTAACTAACGCAAGGCGCAATATCAGACCTTAATATTGACCCATAATTTTTAAATTGGACCAGGTATTATATTACAGGGTAATAGTGTACCCCACCAAAGGAAATAATTATAGGTCAATTAGGGGGTACACAGCGTGACCCTAAAGTTTACTATGTATGCCTATGCGAAATAATGTGTTCTGAGAAGCTTAAAATGAGGAAATAAGCGTTCTAAAATGCTTTAAAAATTCAAAGACATTTTTCTATGTTAACTAACGGCACGGTATCGGACCTTAATATTGACCTATAATTTTTAAATTGTACCACGTATTATATTACAGGGTAATAGTGTACCTTACCACAGGAAATAATTATAGGTCAATTAGGTGGTACACAGCGTGACCCTAAAATTTACTATGTATGCCTATGCGAAATAGAGTGTTCTGAGAAGCTTAAAATGAAGAAATAAGCGTTCTAAAATGCTTTAAAAATTCAAAGACATCTTTCAATGGTTAACTAACGCAAGGCGCAATATCAGACCTTAATATTGACCCATAATATTTAAATTGGACCAGGTATTATATTACAGGGTTATAGTGTACCCTACCACAGGAAATAATTATAGGTCAATTAGGGGGTACACTATGTATATTTTAAATAGTGCATTAAAACAAGGAAATACGAAGACACTTTTCTATGTTAACTAACGGCACGGTATCGGACCTTAATATTGACCTATAATTTTTAAATTGGACCACGTATTATATTACAGGGTTATAGTGTACCCTACTACAGGAAATAATTATAGGTCAATTAGGGGGTACACAGAGAGACCCTAAAGTTTACTATGTATGCCTATGCGAAATAAAGTGTTCTGAGAAGCTTAAAATGAGGAAATAAGCGTTCTAAAATGCTTTAAAAATTCAAAGACATTTTTCAATGTTAACTAACGGCACGGTATCGGTCCTTAATATTGACCTATAATTTTTAAATTGGACCACGTATTATATTACAGGGTAATAGTGTACCCTACCACAGAAAATAATTATAGGTCATTTAGGGGGTACACAGCGTGACCCTAAATTTTACTATGTATGCTTATGCGAAATAGAGTGTTCTGAGAAGCTTAAAATGAAGAAATAAGCGTTCTAAAATGCTTTAAAAATTCAAAGACATCTTTCAATGGTTAACTAGCGCAAGGCGCAATATCAGACCTTAATATTGACCCATAATATTTAAATTGGACCAGGTATTATATTACAGGGTAATAGTGTACCCTACCACAGGAAATAATTATAGGTCAATTAGGGGGTACACTATGTATATTTTAAATAGTGCATTAAAACAAGGAAATACGAAGACACTTTTCTATGTTAACTAACGGCACGGTATCGGACCTTAATATTGACCTACAATTTTTACATTGGACCACGTATTATATTACAGGGTTATAGTGTACCCTACCACAGGAAATAATTATAGGTCAATTAGGGGGTACGCAGAGTGACCCTAAAGTTTACTATGTATGCCTATGCGAAATAAAGTGTTCTGAGAAGCTTAAAATGAGGAAATAAGCGTTCTAAAATGCTTTAAAAATTCAATGACATTTTTCTATGCTAACTAACGGCACGGTATCGGACCTTAATATTGACCTATAATTTTTAAATTGGACCACCTATTATATTACAGGGTAATAGTGTACCTTACCACAGGAAATAATTATAGGTCAATTAGGTGGTACACAGCGTGACCCTAAAATTTACTATGTATGCCTATGCGAAATAGAGTGTTCTGAGAAGCTTAAAATGAAGAAATAAGCGTTCTAAAATGCTTTAAAAATTCAAAGACATCTTTCAATGGTTAACTAACGCAAGGCGCGATATCAGACCTTAATATGGAACCATAATATTTCAATTGGACCAGGTATTATATTACAGGGTAATAGTGTACCCTACAACAGGAAATAATTATAGGTCAATTAGGGGGTACACTATGTATGTTTTAAATAGTGCATTAAAACAAGAAAATACGAAGACACTTTTCTATGTTAACTAACGGCACGGTATTGCACCTTAATATTGACCTATAATTTTTAAATTGGACCACGTATTATATTACAGGGTTATAGTGTACCCTACCACAGGAAATAATTATAGGTCAATTAGGGGGTACACAGAGTGACCCTAAAGTTTACTATGTATGCCTATGCGAAATAAAGTGTTCTGAGAAGCTTAAAGTGAGGAAATAAGCGTTCTAAAATGCTTTAAAAATTCAAAGACATTTTTCTATGTTAACTAACGGCACTGTATCGGACCTTAATATTGACCTATAATTTTTAAATTGGACCACGTATTATATTAGAGGGTAATAGTGTACCCTACCACAGGAAATAATTATAGGTCATTTAGGGGGTACACAGCGTGACCCTAAATTTTACTATGTATGCCTATGCGAAATAGAGTGTTCTGAGAAGCTTAAAATGAAGAAATAAGCGTTCTAAAATGCTTTAAAAATTCAAAGACATCTTTCAATGGTTAACTAACGCAAGGCGCAATATCAAACCTTAATGTTGACCCATAATATTTAAATTGAACCAGGTATTGTATTACAGGGTAATAGTGTACCCTACCACAGGAAATAATTATAGGTCAATTAGGGGGTACACTATGTATATTTTAAATAGTGCATTAAAACAAGGAAATACGAAGACATTTCTCAATGTTAACTAACGGCACGGTATCGGAACTTAATATTGACCTATAATTTTTAAATTGGACCACGTATTATATTACAGGGTAATAGTGTGCCCTACCGCAGGAAATAAGTATAGGTCATTTAGGGGGTACACAGCGTGACCCTAAATTTTACTATGTATGCCTATGCGAAATAGAGTGCTCTGAGAAGCTTAAAATGAAGAAATAAGCGTTCTAAAATGCTTTAAAAATTCAAAGACATCTTTCAATGGTTAACTAACGCAAGGCGCAATATCAGACCTTAATATTGACCCATAATATTTAAATTGGACCAGGTATTATATTACAGGGTAATAGTGTACCCCACCAAAGGAAATAATTATAGGTCAATGAGGGGTTACACAGCGTGACCCTAAAGTTTACTATGTATGCCTATGCGAAATAAAGTGTTCTGAGAAGCTTAAAATGAGGAAATAAGCGTTCTAAAATGCTTTAAAAATTCAAATACATTTTTCTATGTTAACTAACGGCACGGTATCGGACCTTAATATTGACCTATAATTTTTAAATTGGACCACGTATTATATTACAGGGTAATAGTGTACCCTACCACAGGAAATAATTATAGGTCATTTAGGGGGTACACAGCGTGACCCTAAATTTTACTATGTATGCTTATGCGAAATAGAGTGTTCTGAGAAGCTTAAAATTAAGAAATAAGTGTTCTAAAATGCTTTAAAAATTCAAAGACATCTTTCAATGGTTAACTAGCGCAAGGCGCAATATCAGACCTTAATATTGACCCATAATATTTAAATTGGACCAGGTATTATATTACAGGGTTATAGTGTACCCTACCACAGGAAATAATTATAGGTCAATTAGGGGGTACACTATGTATATTTTAAATAGTGCATTAAAACAAGGAAATACGAAGACACTTTTCTATGTTAACTAACGGCACGGTATCGGACCTTAATATTGACCTATAATTTTTTAATTGGACCACGTATTATATTACAGGGTTATAGTGTACCCTACCACAGGAAATAATTATAGGTCAATTAGGGGGTACACAGAGAGACCCTAAAGTTTACTATGTATGCCTATGCGAAATAAAGTGTTCTGAGAAGCTTAAAATGAGGAAATAAGCGTTCTAAAATGCTTTAAAAATTCAAAGACATTTTTCTATGTTAACTAACGGTACGGTATCGGACCTTAATATTGACTTATAATTTTTAAATTGGACCACGTATTATATTAGAGGGTAATAGTGTACCCTACCACAGGAAATAATTATAGGTCATTTAGGGGGTACACAGCGTGACCCTAAATTTTACTATGTATGCCTATGCGAAATAGAGTGTTCTGAGAAGCTTAAAATGAAGAAATAAGCGTTCTGAAATGCTTTAAAAATTCAAAGACATCTTTCAATGGTTAACTAACGCAAGGCGCAATATCAAACCTTAATATTGACCCATAATATTTAAATTGAACCAGGTATTGTATTACAGGGTAATAGTTTACCCTACCACAGGAAATAATTATAGGTCAATTAGGGGGTACACTATGTATATTTTAAATAGTGCATTAAAACAAGGAAATACGAAGACATTTTTCAATGTTAACTAACGGCACGGTATCGGAACTTAATATAGACCTATAATTTTTAAATTGGACCACGTATTATATTACAGGGTAATAGTGTGCCCTACCACAGGAAATAATTATAGGTCATTTAGGGGGTACACAGCGTGACCCTAAATTTTACTATGTATGCCTATGCGAAATAGAGTGCTCTGAGAAGCTTAAAATGAAGAAATAAGCGTTCTAAAATGCTTTAAAAATTCAAAGACATCTTTCAATGGTTAACTAACGCAAGGCGCAATATCAGACCTTAATATTGACCCATAATATTTAAATTGGACCAGGTATTATATTACAGGGTAATAGTGTACCCCACCAAAGGAAATAATTATAGGTCAATTAGGGGGTACACAGCGTGACCCTAAAGTTTACTATGTATGCCTATGCGAAATAAAGTGTTCTGAGAAGCTTAAAATGAGGAAATAAGCGTTCTAAAATGCTTTAAAAATTCAAAGACATTTTTCTATGTTAACTAACGGCACGGTATCGGACCTTAATATTGACCTATAATTTTTAAATTGGACCACGTATTATATTACAGGGTAATAGTGTACCCTACCACAGGATATAATTATAGGTCATTTAGGGGGTACACAGCGTGACCCTAAATTTTACTATGTATGCCTATGTGAAATAGAGTGTTCTGAGATGCTTAAAATGAAGAAATAAGCGTTCTAAAATGCTTTAAAAATTCAAAGACATCTTTCAATGGTTAACTAACGCAAGGCGCAATATCAGACCTTAATATTGACCCATAATATTTAAATTGGAATAGGTATTATATTACAGGGTAATAGTGTACCCTACCACAGGAAATAATTATAGGTCAATTAGGGGGTACACTATGTATATTTTAAATAGTGCATTAAAACAAGGAAATACGAAGACACTTTTCTATGTTAACTAACGGCACGGTATCGGACCTTAATATTGACCTATAATTTTTAAATTGGACCACGTATTATATTACAGGGTTATAGTGTTCCCTACCACAGGAAATAATTATAGGTCAATTAGGGGGTACACAGAGTGACCCTAAAGTTTTCTATGTATGCCTATGCGAAATGAAGTGTTCTGAGAAGCTTAAAATGAGGAAATAAGCGTTCTAAAATGCTTTAAAAATTCAAAGACATTTTTCTATGCTAACTAACGACACGGTATCGGACCTTAATATTGACCTATAATTTTTAAATTGGACCACCTATTATATTACAGGGTAATAGTGTACCCTACCACAGGAAATAATTATAGGTCAATTAGGGGGTACACAGCGTGACCCTAAAGTTTACTATGTATGCCTATGCGAAATAAAGTGTTCTGAGAAGCTTAAAATGAAGAAATAAGCGTTCTAAAATGCTTTAAAAATTCAAAGACATCTTTCAATGGTTAACTAACGCAAGGCGCAATATCAAACCTTAATATTGACCCATAATATTTAAATTGGACCAGGTATTATATTACAGGGTAATAGTGTACCCTACCACAGGAAATAATTATAGGTCAATTAGGGGGTACACTATGTATATTTTAAATAGTGCATTAAAACAAGGAAATACGAAGACATTTTTCAATGTTAACTAACGGCACGGTATCGGAACTTAATATTGACCTATAATTTTTAAATTGGACCACGTATTATATTACAGGGTAATAGTGTACCCTACCACAGGAAATAATTATAGGTCATTTAGGGGGAACACAGCGTGACCCTAAATTTTACTATGTATGCCTATGCGAAATAGAGTGTTCTGAGAAGCTTAAAATGAAGAAATAAGCGTTCTAAAATGCTTTAAAAATTCAAAGACATCTTTCAATGGTTAACTAACACAAGGCGCAATATCAGACCTTAATATTGACCCATAAAATTTAAATTGGACCAGGTATTATATTACAGGGTAATAGTGTACCCTACCAAAGGAAATAATTATAGGTCAATTAGGGGGTACACTATGTATATTTTAAATAGTGCATTAAAACAAGGAAATACGAAGACACTTTTCTATGTTAACTAACGGCACGGTATCGGACCTTAATATTGACCTATAATTTTTAAATTGGACCACGTATTATATTACAGGGTTATAGTGTACCCTACCACAGGAAATAATTATAGGTCAATTAGGGGGTACACAGAGTGACCCTAAAGTTTACTATATATATGCCTATGCGAAATAGAGTGTTCTGAGATGCTTAAAATGAAGAAATAAGCGTTCTAAAATGCTTTAAAAATTCAAAAACATCTTTCAATGGTTAACTAACGCAATTCGCAATATCAGACCTTAATATTGACCCATAATATTTAAATTGGACCAGGTATTATATTACAGGGTAATAGTGTACCCTACCACAGGAAATAATTATAGGTCAATTAGGGGGTACACTATGTATATTTTAAATAGTGCATTAAAACAAGGAAATACGAAGACACTTTTCTATGTTAACTAACGGCACGGTATCGGACCTTAATATTGACCTATAATTTTTAAATTGGACCACGTATTATATTACAGGGTTATAGTGTACCCTACCACAGGAAATAATTATAGGTCAATTAGGGGGTACGCAGAGTGACCCTAAAGTTTACTATGTATGCGTATGCGAAATAAAGTGTTCTGAGAAGCTTAAAATGAGGAAATAAGCGTTCTAAAATGCTTTAAAAATTCAATGACATTTTTCTATGCTTACTAACGGCACGGTATCGGACCTTAATATTGACCTATAATTTTTAAATTGGACCACCTATTATATTACAGGGTAATTGTGTACCTTACCACAGGAAATAATTATAGGTCAATTAGGGGGTACACAGCGTGACCCTAAAGTTTACTATGTATGCCTATGCGAAATAAAGTGTTCTGAGAAGCTTAAAATGAAGAAATAAGCGTTCTAAAATGCTTTAAAAATTCAAAGACATCTTTCAATGGTTAACTAACGCAAGGCGCAATATCAAACCTTAATATTGACCCATAATATTTAAATTGAACCAGGTATTGTATTACAGGGTAATAGTGTACCCTACCACAGGAAATAATTATAGGTCAATTAGGGGGTACACTATGTATGTTTTAAATAGTGCATTAAAACAAGGAAATACGAAGACATTTTTCAATGTTAACTAACGGCACGGTATCGGAACTTAATATTGACCTATAAATTTTAAATTGGACCACGTATTATATTACAGGGTAATAGTGTGCCCTACCACAGGAAATAATTATAGGTCATTTAGGGGGTACACAGCGTGACCCTAAATTTTACTATGTATGCCTATGCGAAATAGAGTGCTCTCAGAAGCTTAAAATGAAGAAATAAGCGTTCTAAAATGCTTTAAAAATTCAAAGACATCTTTCAATGGTTAACTAACGCAAGGCGCAATATCAGACCTTAATATTGACCCATAATATTTAAATTGGACCAGGTATTATATTACAGGGTAATAGTGTACCCCACCAAAGGAAGTAATTATAGGTCAATGAGGGGGTACACAGCGTGACCCTAAAGTTTACTATGTATGCCTATGCGAAATAAAGTGTTCTGAGAAGCTTAAAATGAGGAAATAAGCGTTCTAAAATGCTTTAAAAATTCAAAGACATTTTTTTATGTTAACTAACGGCACGGTATCGGACCTTAATATTGACCTATAATTTTTAAATTGGACCACGTATTATATTACAGGGTAATAGTGTACCCTACCACAGGATATAATTATAGGTCATTTAGGGGGTACACAGCGTGACCCTAAATTTTACTATGTATGCCTATGCGAAATAGAGTGTTCTGAGATGCTTAAAATGAAGAAATAAGCGTTCTAAAATGCTTTAAAAATTCAAAGACATCTTTCAATGGTTAACTAACGCAAGGCGCAATATCAGACCTTAATATTGACCCATAATATTTAAATTGGAATAGGTATTATATTACAGGGTAATAGTGTACCCTACCACAGGAAATAATTATAGGTCAATTAGGGGGTACACTATGTATATTTTAAATAGTGCATTAAAACAAGGAAATACGAATACACTTTTCTATGTTAACTAACGGCACGGTATCGGACCTTAATATTGACCTATAATTTTTAAATTGGACCACGTATTATATTACAGGGTTATAGTGTACCCTACCACAGGAAATAATTATAGGTCAATTAGGGGGTACACAGAGAGACCCTAAAGTTTACTATGTATGCCTATGCGAAATAAAGTGTTCTGAGAAGCTTAAAATGAGGAAATAAGCGTTCTAAAATGCTTTAAAAATTCAAAGACATTTTTCAATGTTAACTAACGCAAGGCGCAATATCAGACCTTAATATTGACCCATAATATTTAAATTGGAATAGGTATTATATTACAGGGTAATAGTGTACCCTACCACAGGAAATAATTATAGGTCAATTAGGGGGTACACTATGTATATTTTAAATAGTGCATTAAAACAAGGAAATACGAATACACTTTTCTATGTTAACTAACGGCACGGTATCGGACCTTAATATTGACCTATAATTTTTAAATTGGACCACGTGTTATATTACAGGGTTATAGTGTACCCTACCACAGGAAATAATTATAGGTCAATTAGGGGGTACACAGAGAGACCCTAAAGTTTACTATGTATGCCTATGAGAAATAAAGTGTTCTGAGAAGCTTAAAATGAGGAAATAAGCGTTCTAAAATGCTTTAAAAATTCAAAGACATTTTTCAATGTTAACTAACGGCACGGTATCGGACCTTAATATTGACCTATAATTTTTAAATTGGACCACGTATTATATTACAGGGTAATAGTGTACCCTACCACAGGAAATAATTATAGGTCATTTAGGGGGTACACAGCGTGACCCTAAATTTTACTATGTATGCTTATGCGAAATAGAGTGTTCTGAGAAGCTTAAAATGAAGAAATAAGCGTTCTAAAATGCTTTAAAAATTCAAAGACATCTTTCAATGGTTAACTAACGCAAGGCGCAATATCAGACCTTAATATTGACCCATAATATTTAAATTGGACCAGGTATTATATTACAGGGTTATAGTGTACCCTACCACAGGAAATAATTATAGGTCAATTAGGGGGTACACTATGTATATTTTAAATAGTGCATTAAAACAAGGAAATACGAAGACACTTTTCTATGTTAACTAACGGCACGGTATCGGACCTTAATATTGACCTATAATTTTTAAATTGGACCACGTATTATATTACAGGGTTATAATGTACCCTACCACAGGAAATAATTATAGGTCAATTAGGGGGTACACAGAGAGACCCTAAAGTTTACTATGTATGCCTATGCGAAATAGAGTGTTCTGAGAAGCTTAAAATGAAGAAATAAGCGTTCTAAAATGCTTTAAAAATTCAAAGACATCTTTCAATGGTTAACTAACGCAAGGCGCAATATCAAACCTTAATATTGACCCATAATATTTAAATTGAACCAGGTATTGTATTACAGGGTAATAGTGTACCCTACCACAGGAAATAATTATAGGTCAATTAGGGGGTACACTATGTATATTTTAAATAGTGCATTAAAACAAGGAAATACGAAGACATTTTTCAATGTTAACTAACGGCACGGTATCGGAACTAATTATAGACCTATAATTTTTAAATTTGACCACGTATTATATTACAGGGTAATAGTGTGCCCTACCACAGGAAATAATTATAGGTCATTTAGGGGGTACACAGCGTGACCCTAAATTTTACTATGTATGCCTATGCGAAATAGAGTGCTCTGAGAAGCTTAAAATGAAGAAATAAGCGTTCTAAAATGCTTTAAAAATTCAAAGACATCTTTCAATGGTTAACTAACGCAAGGCGCAATATCAGACCTTAATATTGACCCATAATATTTAAATTGGACCAGGTATTATATTACAGGGTAATAGTGTTCCCCACCAAAGGAAATAATTATAGGTCAATTAGGGGGTACACAGCGTGACCCTAAAGTTTACTATGTATGCCTATGCGAAATAAAGTGTTCTGAGAAGCTTAAAATGAGGAAATAAGCGTTCTAAAATGCTTTAAAAATTCAAAGACATTTTTCTATGTTAACTAACGGCACGGTATCGGACCTTAATATTGACCTATAATTTTTAAATTGGACCACGTATTATATTACAGGGTAATAGTGTACCCTACCACAGGATATAATTATAGGTCATTTAGGGGGTACACAGCGTGACCCTAAATTTTACTATGTATGCCTATGTGAAATAGAGTGTTCTGAGATGCTTAAAATGAAGAAATAAGCGTTCTAAAATGCTTTAAAAATTCAAAGACATCTTTCAATGGTTAACTAACGCAAGGCGCAATATCAGACCTTAATATTGACCCATAATATTTAAATTGGAATAGGTATTATATTACAGGGTAATAGTGTACCCTACCACAGGAAATAATTATAGGTCAATTAGGGGGTACACTATGTATATTTTAAATAGTGCATTAAAACAAGGAAATACGAAGACACTTTTCTATGTTAACTAACGTCACGGTATCGGACCTTAATATTGACCTATAATTTTTAAATTGGACCACGTATTATATTACAGGGTTATAGTGTACCCTACCACAGGAAATAATTATAGGTCAATTAGGGGGTACACAGAGAGACCCTAAAGTTTACTATGTATGCCTATGCGAAATAAAGTGTTCTGAGAAGCTTAAAATGAGGAAATAAGCGTTCTAAAATGCTTTAAAAATTCAAAGACATTTTTCAATGTTAACTAACGGCACGGTATCGGACCTTAATATTGACCTATAATTTTTAAATTGGACCACGTATTATATTACAGGGTAATAGTGTACCCTACCACAGGAAATAATTATAGGTCATTTAGGGGGTACACAGCGTGACCCTAAATTTTACTATGTATGCTTATGCGAAATAGAGTGTTCTGAGAAGCTTAAAATGAAGAAATAAGCGTTCTAAAATGCTTTAAAAATTCAAAGACATCTTTCAATGGTTAACTAGCGCAAGGCGCAATATCAGACCTTAATATTGACCCATAATATTTAAATTGGACCAGGTATTATATTACAGGGTAATAGTGTACCCTACCACAGGAAATAATTATAGGTCAATTAGGGGGTACACTATGTATATTTTAAATAGTGCATTAAAACAAGGAAATACGAAGACACTTTTCTATGTTAACTAACGGCACGGTATCGGACCTTAATATTGACCTATAATTTTTAAATTGTACCACGTATTATATTACAGGGTAATAGTGTACCTTACCACAGGAAATAATTATAGGTCAATTAGGTGGTACACAGCGTGACCCTAAAATTTACTATGTATGCCTATGCGAAATAGAGTGTTCTGAGAAGCTTAAAATGAAGAAATAAGCGTTCTAAAATGCTTTAAAAATTCAAAGACATCTTTCAATGGTTAACTAACGCAAGGCGCAATATCAGACCTTAATATTGACCCATAATATTTAAATTGGACCAGGTATTATATTACAGGGTAATAGTGTACCCTACCACAGGAAATAATTATAGGTCAATTAGGGGGTACACTATGTATATTTTAAAAAGTGCATTAAAACAAGGAAATACGAAGACACTTTTCTATGTTAACTAACGGCACGGTATCGGACCTTAATATTGACCTATAATTTTTAAATTGGACCACGTATTATATTACAGGGTTATAGTGTACCCTACCACAGGAAATAATTATAGGTCAATTAGGGGGTACGCAGAGTGACCCTAAAGTTTTCTATGTATGCCTATGCGAAATGAAGTGTTCTGAGAAGCTTAAAATGAGGAAATAAGCGTTCTAAAATGCTTTAAAAATTCAAAGACATCTTTCTATGCTAACTAACGGCACGGTATCGGACCTTAATATTGACCTATAATTTTTAAATTGGACCACCTATTATATTACAGGGTAATAGTGTACCCTACCACAGGAAATAATTATAGGTCAATTAGGGGGTACACAGCGTGACCCTAAAGTTTACTATGTATGCCTATGCGAAATAAAGTGTTCTGAGAAGCTTAAAATGAAGAAATAAGCGTTCTAAAATGCTTTAAAAATTCAAAGACATCTTTCAATGGTTAACTAACGCAAGGCGCAATATCAAACCTTAATAATGACCCATAATATTTAAATTGGACCAGGTATTATATTACAGGGTAATAGTGTACCCTACCACAGGAAATAATTATAGGTCAATTAGGGGGTACACTATGTATATTTTAAATAGTGCATTAAAACAAGGAAATACGAAGACATTTTTCAATGTTAACTAACGGCACGGTATCGGACCTTAATATTGACCTATAATTTTTAAATTGGACCACGTATTATATTACAGGGTTATAATGTACCCTACCACAGGAAATAATTATAGGTCAATTAGGGGGTACACAGAGAGACCCTAAAGTTTACTATGTATGCCTATGCGAAATAAAGTGTTCTGAGAAGCTTAAAATGAGGAAATAAGCGTTCTAAAATGCTTTAAAAATTCAAAGACATTTTTCTATGTTAACTAACGGTACGGTATCGGACCTTAATATTGACTTATAATTTTTAAATTGGACCACGTATTATATTAGAGGGTAATAGTGTACCCTACCACAGGAAATAATTATAGGTCATTTAGGGGGTACACAGCGTGACCCTAAATTTTACTATGTATGCCTATGCGAAATAGAGTGTTCTGAGAAGCTTAAAATGAAGAAATAAGCGTTCTAAAATGCTTTAAAAATTCAAAGACATCTTTCAATGGTTAACTAACGCAAGGCGCAATATCAAACCTTAATATTGACCCATAATATTTAAATTGAACCAGGTATTGTATTACAGGGTAATAGTGTACCCTACCACAGGAAATAATTATAGGTCAATTAGGGGGTACACTATGTATATTTTAAATAGTGCATTAAAACAAGGAAATACGAAGACATTTTTCAATGTTAACTAACGGCACGGTATCGGAACTTAATATAGACCTATAATTTTTAAATTTGACCACGTATTATATTACAGGGTAATAGTGTGCCCTACCACAGGAAATAATTATAGGTCATTTAGGGGGTACACAGCGTGACCCTAAATTTTACTATGTATGCCTATGCGAAATAGAGTGCTCTGAGAAGCTTAAAATGAAGAAATAAGTGTTCTAAAATGCTTTAAAAATTCAAAGACATCTTTCAATGGTTAACTAACGCAAGGCGCAATATCAGACCTTAATATTGACCCATAATATTTAAATTGGACCAGGTATTATATTACAGGGTAATAGTGTACCCCACCAAAGGAAATAATTATAGGTCAATTAGGGGGTACACAGCGTGACCCTAAAGTTTACTATGTATGCCTATGCGAAATAAAGTGTTCTGAGAAGCTTAAAATGAGGAAATAAGCGTTCTAAAATGCTTTAAAAATTCAAAGACATTTTTCTATGTTAACTAACGGCACGGTATCGGACCTTAATATTGACCTATAATTTTTAAATTGGACCACGTATTATATTACAGGGTAATAGTGTACCCTACCACAGGATATAATTATAGGTCATTTAGGGGGTACACAGCGTGACCCTAAATTTTACTATGTATGCCTATGTGAAATAGAGTGTTCTGAGATGCTTAAAATGAAGAAATAAGCGTTCTAAAATGCTTTAAAAATTCAAAGACATCTTTCAATGGTTAACTAACGCAAGGCGCAATATCAGACCTTAATATTGACCCATAATATTTAAATTGGAATAGGTATTGTATTACAGGGTAATAGTGTACCCTACCACAGGAAATAATTATAGGTCAATTAGGGGGTACACTATGTATATTTTAAATAGTGCATTAAAACAAGGAAATACGAAGACACTTTTCTATGTTAACTAACGTCACGGTATCGGACCTTAATATTGACCTATAATTTTTAAATTGGACCACGTATTATATTACAGGGTTATAGTGTACCCTACCACAGGAAATAATTATAGGTCAATTAGGGGGTACACAGAGAGACCCTAAAGTTTACTATGTATGCCTATGCAAAATAAAATGTTCTGAGAAGCTTAAAATGAGGAAATAAGCGTTCTAAAATGCTTTAAAAATTCAAAGACATTTTTCAATGTTAACTAACGGCACGGTATCGGACCTTAATATTGACCTATAATTTTTAAATTGGACCACGTATTATATTACAGGGTAATAGTGTACCCTACCACAGGAAATAATTATAGGTCATTTAGGGGGTACACAGCGTGACCCTAAATTTTACTATGTATGCTTATGCGAAATAGAGTGTTCTGAGAAGCTTAAAATGAAGAAATAAGCGTTCTAAAATGCTTTAAAAATTCAAAGACATCTTTCAATGGTTAACTAGCGCAAGGCGCAATATCAGACCTTAATATTGACCCATAATATTTAAATTGGACCAGGTATTCTATTACAGGGTAATAGTGTACCCTACCACAGGAAATAATTATAGGTCAATTAGGGGGTACACTATGTATATTTTAAATAGTGCATTAAAACAAGGAAATACGAAGACACTTTTCTATGTTAACTAACGGCACGGTATCGGACCTTAATATTGACCTATAATTTTTAAATTGTACCACGTATTATATTACAGGGTAATAGTGTACCTTACCACAGGAAATAATTATAGGTCAATTAGGTGGTACACAGCGTGACCCTAAAATTTACTATGTATGCCTATGCGAAATAGAGTGTTCTGAGAAGCTTAAAATGAAGAAATAAGCGTTCTAAAATGCTTTAAAAATTCAAAGACATCTTTCAATGGTTAACTAACGCAAGGCGCAATATCAGACCTTAATATTGACCCATAATATTTAAATTGGACCAGGTATTATATTACAGGGTAATAGTGTACCCTACCACAGGAAATAATTATAGGTCAATTAGGGGGTACACTATGTATATTTTAAATAGTGCATTAAAACAAGGAAATACGAAGACACTTTTCTATGTTAACTAACGGCACGGTATCGGACCTTAATATTGACCTATAATTTTTAAATTGGACCACGTATTATATTACAGGGTTATAGTGTACCCTACCACAGGAAATAATTATAGGTCAATTAGGGGGTACGCAGAGTGACCCTAAAGTTTTCTATGTATGCCTATGCGAAATGAAGTGTTCTGAGAAGCTTAAAATGAGGAAATAAGCGTTCTAAAATGCTTTAAAAATTCAAAGACATCTTTCTATGCTAACTAACGGCACGGTATCGGACCTTAATATTGACCTATAATTTTTAAATTGGACCACCTATTATATTACAGGGTAATAGTGTACCCTACCACAGGAAATAATTATAGGTCAATTAGGGGGTACACAGCGTGACCCTAAAGTTTACTATGTATGCCTATGCGAAATAAAGTGTTCTGAGAAGCTTAAAATGAAGAAATAAGCGTTCTAAAATGCTTTAAAAATTCAAAGACATCTTTCAATGGTTAACTAACGCAAGGCGCAATATCAAACCTTAATATTGACCCATAATATTTAAATTGGACCAGGTATTATATTACAGGGTAATAGTGTACCCTACCACAGGAAATAATTATAGGTCAATTAGGGGGTATACTATGTATATTTTAAATAGTGCATTAAAACAAGGAAATACGAAGACACTTTTCTATGTTAACTAACGGCACGGTATCGGACCTTAATATTGACCTATAATTTTTAAATTGTACCACGTATTATATTACAGGGTAATAGTGTACCTTACCACAGGAAATAATTATAGGTCAATTAGGTGGTACACAGCGTGACCCTAAAATTTACTATGTATGCCTATGCGAAATAGAGTGTTCTGAGAAGCTTAAAATGTAGAAATAAGCGTTCTAAAATGCTTTAAAAATTCAAAGACATCTTTCAATGGTTAACTAACGCAAGGCGCGATATCAGACCTTAATATGGAACCATAATATTTCAATTGGACCAGGTATTATATTACAGGGTAAAAGTGTACCCTACAACAGGAAATAATTATAGGTCAATTAGGGGGTACACTATGTATGTTTTAAATAGTGCATTAAAACAAGAAAATACGAAGACACTTTTCTATGTTAACTAACGGCACGGTATTGCACCTTAATATTGACCTATAATTTTTAAATTGGACCACGTATTATATTACAGGGTTATAGTGTGCACTACCACAGGAAATAATTATAGGTCAATTAGGGGGTACACAGAGTGACCCTAAAGTTTACTATGTATGCCTATGCGAAATAAAGTGTTCTGAGAAGCTTAAAATGAGGAAATAAGCGTTCCAAAATGCTTTAAAAATTCAAAGACATTTTTCTATGTTAACTAACGGCACGGTATCGGACCTTAATATTGACCTATAATTTTTAAATTGGACCACGTATTATATTAGAGGGTAATAGTGTACCCTACCACAGGAAATAATTATAGGTCATTTAGGGGATACACAGCGTGACCCTAAATTTTACTATGTATGCCTATGCGAAATAGAGTGTTCTGAGAAGCTTAAAATGAAGAAATAAGCGTTCTAAAATGCTTTAAAAATTCAAAGACATCTTTCAATGGTTAACTAACGCAAGGCGCAATATCAAACCTTAATATTGACCCATAATATTTAAATTGAACCAGGTATTGTATTACAGGGTAATAGTGTACCCTACCACAGGAAATAATTATAGGTCAATTAGGGGGTACACTATGTATATTTTAAATAGTGCATTAAAACAAGGAAATACGAAGACATTTTTCAATGTTAACTAACGGCACGGTATCGGAACTTAATATTGACCTATAATTTTTAAATTAGACCACGTATTATATTACAGGGTAATAGTGTGCCCTACCACAGGAAATAATTATAGGTCATTTAGGGGGTACACAGCGTGACCCTAAATTTTACTATGTATGCCTATGCGAAATAGAGTGCTCTGAGAAGCTTAAAATGAAGAAATAAGCGTTCTAAAATGCTTTAAAAATTCAAAGACATCTTTCAATGGTTAACTAACGCAAGGCGCAATATCAGACCTTAATATTGACCCATAATATTTAAATTGGACCAGGTATTATATTACAGGGTAATAGTGTACCCCACCAAAGGAAATAATTATAGGTCAATTAGGGGGTACACAGCGTGACCCTAAAGTTTACTATGTATGCCTATGCGAAATAAAGTGTTCTGAGAAGCTTAAAATGAGGAAATAAGCGTTCTAAAATGCTTTAAAAATTCAAAGACATTTTTCTATGTTAACTAACGGCACGGTATCGGACCTTAATATTGACCCATAATATTTAAATTGGACCAGGTATTATATTACAGGGTAATAGTGGACCCTAACACAGGAAATAATTATAGGTCAATTAGGGGGTACACTATGTACTAACGGCACGGTATCGGACCTTAATATTGACCTATAATTTTTAAATAGGACCACGTATTATATTACAGGGTTATAGTGTACCCTACCACAGGAAATAATTATAGGTCAATTAGGGGGTACGCAGAGTGACCCTAAAGTTTTCTATGTATGCCTATGCGAAATGAAGTGTTCTGAGAAGCTTAAAATGAAGAAATAAGCGTTCTAAAATGCTTTAAAAATTCAAAGACATCTTTCAATGGTTAACTAACGCAAGGCGCGATATCAGACCTTAATATGGAACCATAATATTTCAATTGGACCAGGTATTATATTACAGGGTAATAGTGTACCCTACAACAGGAAATAATTATAGGTCAATTAGGGGGTACACTATGTATGTTTTAAATAGTGCATTAAAACAAGAAAATACGAAGACACTTTTCTATGTTAACTAACGGCACGGTATTGCACCTTAATATTGACCTATAATTTTTAAATTGGACCACGTATTATATTACAGGGTTATAGTGTACCCTACCACAGGAAATAATTATAGGTCAATTAGGGGGTACACAGAGTGACCCTAAAGTTTACTATGTATGCCTATGCGAAATAAAGTGTTCTGAGAAGCTTAAAATGAGGAAATAAGCGTTCCAAAATGCTTTAAAAATTCAAAGACATTTTTCTATGTTAACTAACGGCACGGTATCGGACCTTAATATTGACCTATAATTTTTAAATTGGACCACGTATTATATTAGAGGGTAATAGTGTACCCTACCACAGGAAATAATTATAGGTCATTTAGGGGATACACAGCGTGACCCTAAATTTTACTATGTATGCCTATGCGAAATAGAGTGTTCTGAGAAGCTTAAAATGAAGAAATAAGCGTTCTAAAATGCTTTAAAAATTCAAAGACATCTTTCAATGGTTAACTAACGCAAGGCGCAATATCAAACCTTAATATTGACCCATAATATTTAAATTGAAAAAGGTATTGTATTACAGGGTAATAGTGTACCCTACCACAGGAAATAATTATAGGTCAATTAGGGGGTACACTATGTATATTTTAAATAGTGCATTAAAACAAGGAAATACGAAGACATTTTTCAATGTTAACTAACGGCACGGTATCGGAACTTAATATTGACCTATAATTTTTAAATTAGACCACGTATTATATTACAGGGTAATAGTGTGCCCTACCACAGGAAATAATTATAGGTCATTTAGGGGGTACACAGCGTGACCCTAAATTTTACTATGTATGCCTATGCGAAATAGAGTGCTCTGAGAAGCTTAAAATGAAGAAATAAGCGTTCTAAAATGCTTTAAAAATTCAAAGACATCTTTCAATGGTTAACTAACGCAAGGCGCAATATCAGACCTTAATATTGACCCATAATATTTAAATTGGACCAGGTATTATATTACAGGGTAATAGTGTACCCCACCAAAGGAAATAATTATAGGTCAATTAGGGGGTACACAGCGTGACCCTAAAGTTTACTATGTATGCCTATGCGAAATAAAGTGTTCTGAGAAGCTTAAAATGAGGAAATAAGCGTTCTAAAATGCTTTAAAAATTCAAAGACATTTTTCTATGTTAACTAACGGCACGGTATCGGACCTTAATATTGACCCATAATATTTAAATTGGACCAGGTATTATATTACAGGGTAATAGTGTACCCTACCACAGGAAATAATTATAGGTCAATTAGGGGGTACACTATGTACTAACGGCACGGTATCGGACCTTAATATTGACCTATAATTTTTAAATAGGACCACGTATTATATTACAGGGTTATAGTGTACCCTACCACAGGAAATAATTATAGGTCAATTAGGGGGTACGCAGAGTGACCCTAAAGTTTTCTATGTATGCCTATGCGAAATGAAGTGTTCTGAGAAGCTTAAAATGAAGAAATAAGCGTTCTAAAATGCTTTAAAAATTCAAAGACATCTATCAATGGTTAACTAACGCAAGGCGCGATATCAGACCTTAATATGGAACCATAATATTTCAATTGGACCAGGTATTATATTACAGGGTAATAGTGTACCCTACAACAGGAAATAATTATAGGTCAATTAGGGGGTACACTATGTATGTTTTAAATAGTGCATTAAAACAAGAAAATACGAAGACACTTTTCTATGTTAACTAACGGCACGGTATTGCACCTTAATATTGACCTATAATTTTTAAATTGGACCACGTATTATATTACAGGGTTATAGTGTACCCTACCACAGGAAATAATTATAGGTCAATTAGGGGGTACACAGAGTGACCCTAAAGTTTACTATGTATGCCTATGCGAAATAAAGTGTTCTGAGAAGCTTAAAATGAGGAAATAAGCGTTCCAAAATGCTTTAAAAATTCAAAGACATTTTTCTATGTTAACTAACGGCACGGTATCGGACCTTAATATTGACCTATAATTTTTAAATTGGACCACGTATTATATTAGAGGGTAATAGTGTACCCTACCACAGGAAATAATTATAGGTCATTTAGGGGATACACAGCGTGACCCTAAATTTTACTATGTATGCCTATGCGAAATAGAGTGTTCTGAGAAGCTTAAAATGAAGAAATAAGCGTTCTAAAATGCTTTAAAAATTCAAAGACATCTTTCAATGGTTAACTAACGCAAGGCGCAATATCAAACCTTAATATTGACCCATAATATTTAAATTGAACCAGGTATTGTATTACAGGGTAATAGTGTACCCTACCACAGGAAATAATTATAGGTCAATTAGGGGGTACACTATGTATATTTTAAATAGTGCATTAAAACAAGGAAATACGAAGACATTTTTCAATGTTAACTAACGGCACGGTATCGGAACTTAATATTGACCTATAATTTTTAAATTAGACCACGTATTATATTACAGGGTAATAGTGTGCCCTACCACAGGAAATAATTATAGGTCATTTAGGGGGTACACAGCGTGACCCTAAATTTTACTATGTATGCCTATGCGAAATAGAGTGCTCTGAGAAGCTTAAAATGAAGAAATAAGCGTTCTAAAATGCTTTAAAAATTCAAAGACATCTTTCAATGGTTAACTAACGCAAGGCGCAATATCAGACCTTAATATTGACCCATAATATTTAAATTGGACCAGGTATTATATTACAGGGTAATAGTGTACCCTACCACAGGAAATAATTATAGGTCAATTAGGGGGTACACAGCGTGACCCTAAAGTTTACTATGTATGCCTATGCGAAATAAAGTGTTCTGAGAAGCTTAAAATAAGGAAATAAGCGTTCTAAAATGCTTTAAAAATTCAAAGACATTTTTCTATGTTAACTAACGGCACGGTATTGGACCTTAATATTGACCTATAATTTTTAAATTGGACCACGTATTATATTACAGGGTAATAGTGTACCCTACCACAGGATATAATTATAGGTCATTTAGGGGGTACACAGCGTGACCCTAAATTTTACTATGTATGCCTATGCGAAATAGAGTGTTCTGAGATGCTTAAAATGAAGAAATAAGCGTTCTAAAATGCTTTAAAAATTCAAAGACATCTTTCAATGGTTAACTAACGCAAGGCGCAATATCAGACCTTAATATTGACCCATAATATTTAAATTGGACCAGGTATTATATTACAGGGTAATAGTGTACCCTACCACAGAAAATAATTATAGGTCAATTAGGGGGTACACTATGTATATTTTAAATAGTGCATTAAAACAAGGAAATTCAAAGACATTTTTCTATGCTAACTAACGGCACGGTATCGGACCTTAATATTGACCTATAATTTTTAAATTGGACCACCTTTTATATTACAGGGTAATAGTGTACCCTACCACAGGAAATAATTATAGGTCAATTAGGGGGTACACAGCGTGACCCTAAAGTTTACTATGTATTGCTATGCGAAATAAAGTGTTCTGAGAAGCTTAAAATGAAGAAATAAGCGTTCTAAAATGCTTTAAAAATTCAAAGACATCTTTCAATGGTTAACTAACGCAAGGCGCAATATCAAACCTTAATATTGACCCATAATATTTAAATTGAACCAGGTATTGTATTACAGGGTAATAGTGTACCCTACCACAGGAAATAATTATAGGTCAATTAGGGGGTACACTATGAATATTTTAAATAGTGCATTAAAACAAGGAAATACGAAGACATTTTTCAATGTTAAATAACGGCACGGTATCGGAACTTAATATTGACCTATAATTTTTAAATTGGAACACGTATTATATTACAGGGTAATAATGTACCCTTCCACAGGAAATAATTATAGGTCATTTAGGGGGTACACAGCGTGACCCTAAATTTTACTATGTATGCCTATGCGAAATAGAGTGTTCTGAGAAGCTTAAAATGAAGAAATAAGCGTTCTAAAATGCTTTAAAAATTCAAAGACATCTTTCAATGGTTAACTAACGCAAGGCGCAATATCAGACCTTAATATTGACCCATAATATTTAAATTGGACCAGGTATTATATTACAGGGTAATAGTGTACCCTTCCAAAGGAAATAATTATAGGTCAATTAGGGGGTACACAGCGTGACCCTAAAGTTTACTATGTATGCCTATGCGAAATAAAGTGTTCTGAGAAGCTTAAAATGAGGAAATAAGCGTTCTAAAATGCTTTAAAAATTCAAAGACATTTTTCTATGTTAACTAACGGCACGGTATCGGACCTTAATATTGACCTATAATTTTTAAATTGGACCACGTATTATATTACAGGGTTATAGTGTACCCTACCACAGGAAATAATTATAGGTCAATTAGGGGGTACACAAAATGACCCTAAAGTTTACTATGTATGCCTATGCAAAATAAAGTGTTCTGAGAAGCTTAAAATGTGGAAATAAGCGTTCTAAAATGCTTTAAAAATTCAAAGACATTTTTCTATGTTAACTAACGGCACGGTATCGGACCTTAATATTGACCTATAATTTTTAAATTGGACCACGTATTATATTACAGGGTAATAGTGTACCCTACCACAGGAAATAATTATAGGTCATTTAGGGGGTACACAGCGTGACCCTAAATTTTACTATGTATGCCTATGCGAAATAGAGTGTTCTGAGATGCTTAAAATGAAGAAATAAGCGTTCTAAAATGCTTTAAAAATTCAAAGACATCTTTCAATGGTTAACTAACGCAAGGCGCAATATCAGACCTTAATATTGACCCATAATATTTAACTTGAACCAGGTATTATATCTGAGGGTAATAGTGTACCCTACCACAGGAAATAATTATAGGTCAATTAGGGGGTACACTATGTATATTTTAAATAGTGCATTAAAACAAGGAAATTCGAAGACACTTTTCTATGTTAACTAACGGCACGGTATCGGACCTTAATATTGACCTATAATTTTTAAATTGGACCACGTATTATATTACAGGGTTATAGTGTATCCTACCACAGGAAATAATTATAGGTCAATTAGGGGGTACACAGCGTGACCCTAAAGTTTACTATGTATGCTTATGCGAAATAGAGTGTTCTGAGAAGCTTAAAATGAAGAAATAAGCGTTCTAAAATGCTTTAAAAATTCAAAGACATCTTTCAATGGTTAACTAGCGCAAGGCGCAATATCAGACCTTAATATTGACCCATAATATTTAAATTGGACCAGGTATTATATTACAGGGTAATAGTGTACCCTACCACAGGAAATAATTATAGGTCAATTAGGGGGTACACTATGTATATTTTAAATAGTGCATTAAAACAAGGAAATACGAAGACACTTTTCTATGTTAACTAACGGCACGGTATCGGATCTTAATATTGACCTATAATTTTTAAATTGGACCACGTATTATATTATAGGGTAATAGTGTACCCTACCACAGGAAATAATTATAGGTCAATTAGAGGGTACACAGCGTGACCCTAAAGTTTACTATGTATGCCTATGCGAAATAGAGTGTTCTGAGAAGCTTAAAATGAAGAAATTAGCGTTCTAAAATGCTTTAAAAATTCAAAGACATCTTTCAATAGTTAACTAACGCAAGGCGCAATATCAGACCTTAATATTGACCCATAATATTTGAATTGGACCAGGTATTATATTACGGGGTAATAGTGTACCCTACCACAGGAAATAATTATAGGTCAATTAGGGGGTACACTATGTATATTTTAAATAGTGCATTAAAACAAGGAAATACGAAGACACTTTTCTATGTTAACTAACGGCCCGGTATCGGACCTTAATATTGACCTATAATTTTTAAATTGGACCACGTATTATATTACATGATAATAATGTACCCTACCACAGGAAATAATTTTAGGTCAATTAGGGGGTACACAGTGTGACCCTAAAGTTTACTATGTATGCCTATGCGAAATAAAGTGTTCTGAGAAGCTTAAAATGATGAAATAAGCGTTCTAAAATGCTTTAAAAATTCAAAGACATCTTTCAATGGTTAACTAACGCTAGGCGCAATATAGGACCTTAATATTGACCCATAATATTTAAATTGGACCAGGTATTATATTACAGGGTAATAGTGTACCCTACCACAGGAAATAATTATAGGTCAATTAGGGGGTACACTATGTATATTTTAAATTGTGCATTAAAACAAGGAAATACGAAGACACTTTTCTATGTTAACTAACGGCACGGTATCGGACCTTAATATTGACCTATAATTTTTAAATTTGACCACGTATTATATTACAGGGTTATAGTGTACCCTACCACAGGAAATAATTATAGGTCAATTAGGGGGTACACAGAGTGACCCTAAAGTTTACTATGTATGCCTATGCGAAATAAAGTGTTCTGAGAAGCTTAAAATGAGGAAATAAGCGTTCTAAAATGCTTTAAAAATTCAAAGACATTTTTCTATGTTAACTAACGGCACGGTATCGGACCTTAATATTGACCTATAATTTTTAAATTGGACCACGTATTATATTACAGGGTAATAGTGTGCCCTACCACAGGAAATAATTATAGGTCATTTAGGGGGTACACAGCGTGACCCTAAATTTTACTATGTATGCCTATGCGAAATAAAGTGTTCTGAGAAGCTTAAAATGAAGAAATAAGCGTTCTAAAATGCTTTAAAAATTCAAAGACATCTTTCAATGGTTAACTAACGCAAGGCGCAATATCAGACCTTAATATTGACCCATAATATTTAAATTGGACCAGGTATTATATTACAGGGTAATAGTGTACCCTACCACAGGAAATAATTATAGGTCAATTAGGGGGTACACTATGTATATTTTAAATAGTGCATTAAAACAAGGAAATACGAAGACACTTTTCTATGTTAACTAACGGCACGGTATCGGACCTTAATATTGACCTATAATTTTTAAACTGGACCACGTATTATATTACAGGGTTATAGTGTACCCTACCACAGGAAATAATTATAGGTCAATTAGGGGGTACACAGAGTGACCCTAAAGTTTACTATGTATGCCTATGCGAAATAAAGTGTTCTGAGAAGCTTAAAATGAGGAAATAAGCGTTCTGAAATGCTTTAAAAATTCAAAGACATTTTTCTATGTTAACTAACGGCACGGTATCGGACCTTAATATTGACCTATAATTTTTAAATTGGACCACGTATTATATTACAGGGTAATAGTGTGCCCTACCACAGGAAATAATTATAGGTCATTTAGGGGGTACACAGCGTGACCCTAAATTTTACTATGTATGCCTATGCGAAATAAAGTGTTCTGAGAAGCTTAAAATGAAGAAATAAGCGTTCTAAAATGCTTTAAAAATTCAAAGACATCTTTCAATGGTTAACTAGCGCAAGGCGCAATATCAGACCTTAATATTGACCCATAATATTTAAATTGGACCAGGTATTATATTACAGGGTAATAGTGCACCCTACCACAGGTAATAATTATAGGTCAATTAGGGGGTACACTATGTATATTTTAAATAGTGCATTAAAACAAGGAAATACGAAGACACTTTTCTATGTTAACTAACGGCACGGTATCGGACCTTAATATTGACCTATAATTTTTAAATTGGACCACGTATTATATTACAGGGAAATAGTGTACCCTACCACAGGAAATAATTATAGGTCATTTAGGGGGTACACAGCGTGACCCTAAATTTTACTATGTAACCTATGCGAAATAGAGTGTTCTGAGATGCTTAAAATGAAGAAATAAGCGTTCAAAAATGCTTTAAAAATTCAAAGACATCTTTCAATGGTTAACTAACGCAAGGCGCAATATCAGACCTTAATATTGACCCATAATATTTAAATTGGACCAGGTATTATATTACAGGGTAATAGTGTACCCTACCACAGGAAATAATTATAGGTCAATTAGGGGGTACACTATGTATATTTTAAATAGTGCATTAAAACAAGGAAATACGAAGACACTTTTCTATGTTAACTAACGGCACGGTATCGGACCTTAATATTGACCTATAATTTGTAAATTTGACCACGTATTATATTACAGGGTTATAGTGTACCCTACCACAGGAAATAATTATAGGTCAATTAGGGGGTACGCAGAGTGACCCTAAAGTTTACTATGTATGCCTATGCGAAATAAAGTGTTCTGAGAAGCTTAAAATGAGGAAATAAGCGTTCTAAAATGCTTTAAAAATTCAAAGACATTTTTCTATGCTAACTAACGGCACGGTATCGGACCATAATATTGACCTATAATTTTTAAATTGGACCACCTATTATATTACAGGGTAATAGTGTACCCTACCACAGGAAATAATTATAGGTCAATTAGGGGGTACACAGCGTGACCCTAAAGTTTACTATGTATGCCTATGCGAAATAAAGTGTTCTGAGAAGCTTAAAATGAAGAAATAAGCGTTCTAAAATGCTTTAAAAATTCAAAGACATCTTTCAATGGTTAACTAACGCAAGGCGCAATATCAAACTTTAATATTGACCCATAATATTTAAATTGAACAAGGTATTGTATTACAGGGTAA
This sequence comes from Parasteatoda tepidariorum, assembly GCF_982258835.1. NCBI lineage: Eukaryota > Metazoa > Arthropoda > Arachnida > Araneae > Theridiidae > Parasteatoda > Parasteatoda tepidariorum. The sequence continues at coordinate 232,405 of NW_028257396.1, read as the reverse complement.
TAGTGTACCCTACCACAGGAAATAATTATAGGTCAATTAGGGGGTACACTATGTATATTTTAAATAGTGCATTAAAACAAGGAAATACGAAGACACTTTTCTATGTTAACTATCGGCACGGTATCGGACCTTAATATTGACCTATAATTTGTAAATTGGACCACGTATTATATTACAGGGTTATAGTGTACCCTGTCACAGGAAATAATTATAGGTAAATTAGGGGGTACACAGCGTGACCCTAAATTTTACTATGTATGCCTATGCGAAATAAAGTGTTCTGAGAAGCTTAAAATGAAGAAATAAGCGTTCTAAAATGCTTTAAAAATTCAAAGACATCTTTCAATGGTTAACTAGCGCAAGGCGCAATATCAGACCTTAATATTGACCCATAATATTTAAATTGGACTAGGTATTATATTACAGGGTAATAGTGCACCCTACCACAGGAAATAATTATAGGTCAATTAGGGGGTACACTATGTATATTTTAAATAGTGCATTAAAACAAGGAAATACGAAGACACTTTTCTATGTTAACTAACGGCACGGTATCGAACCTTAATATTGACCTATAATTTTTAAATTGGACCACGTATTATATTACAGGGAAATAGTGTACCCTACCACAGGAAATAATTATAGGTCATTTAGGGGGTACACAGCGTGACCCTAAATTTTACTATGTAACCTATGCGAAATAGAGTGTTCTGAGATGCTTAAAATGAAGAAATAAGCGTTCAAAAATGCTTTAAAAATTCAAAGACATCTTTCAATGGTTAACTAACGCAAGGCGCAATATCAGACCTTAATATTGACCCATAATATTTAAATTGGACCAGGTATTATATTACAGGGTAATAGTGTACCCTACCACAGGAAATAATTATAGGTCAATTAGGGGGTACACTATGTATATTTTAAATAGTGCATTAAAACAAGGAAATACGAAGACACTTTTCTATGTTAACTAACGGCACGGTATCGGACCTTAATATTGACCTATAATTTGTAAATTGGACCACGTATTATATTACAGGGTTATAGTGTACCCTACCACAGGAAATAATTATAGGTCAATTAGGGGGTACGCAGAGTGACCCTAAAGTTTACTATGTATGCCTATGCGAAATAAAGTGTTCTGAGAAGCTTAAAATGAGGAAATAAGCGTTCTAAAATGCTTTAAAAATTCAAAGACATTTTTCTATGCTAACTAACGGCACGGTATCGGACCATAATATTGACCTATAATTTTTAAATTGGACCACCTATTATATTACAGGGTAATAGTGTACCCTACCACAGGAAATAATTATAGGTCAATTAGGGGGTACACAGCGTGACCCTAAAGTTTACTATGTATGCCTATGCGAAATAAAGTGTTCTGAGAAGCTTAAAATGAAGAAATAAGCGTTCTAAAATGCTTTAAAAATTCAAAGACATCTTTCAATGGTTAACTAACGCAAGGCGCAATATCAAACCTTAATATTGACCCATAATATTTAAATTGAACAAGGTATTGTATTACAGGGTAATAGTGTACCCTACCACAGGAAATAATTATAGGTCAATTAGGGGGTACACTATGTATATTTTAAATAGTGCATTAAAACAAGGAAATACGAAGACACTTTTCTATGTTAACTAACGGCACGGTATCGGACCTTAATATTGACCTATAATTTGTAAATTGGACCACGTATTATATTACAGGGTTATAGTGTACCCTGTCACAGGAAATAATTATAGGTAAATTAGGGGGTACACAGCGTGACCCTAAATTTAACTATGTATGCCTATGCGAAATAAAGTGTTCTGAGAAGCTTAAAATGAAGAAATAAGCGTTCTAAAATGCTTTAAAAATTCAAAGACATCTTTCAATGGTTAATTAGCGCAAGGCGCAATATCAGACCTTAATATTGACCCATAATATTTAAATTGGACTAGGTATTATATTACAGGGTAATAGTGCACCCTACCACAGGAAATAATTATAGGTCAATTAGGGGGTACACTATGTATATTTTAAATAGTGCATTAAAACAAGGAAATACGAAGACACTTTTCTATGTTAACTAACGGCACGGTATCGGACCTTAATATTGACCTATAATTTTTAAATTGTACCACGTATTATATTACAAGGTAATAGTGTACCTTACCACAGGAAATAATTATAGGTCAATTAGGTGGTACACAGCATGACCCTAAAATTTACTATGTATGCCTATGCGAAATAGAGTGTTCTGAGAAGCTTAAAATAAGGAAATAAGCGTTCTAAAATGCTTTAAAAATTCAAAGACATCTTTCAATGGTTAACTAACGCAAGGCGCGATATCAGACCTTAATATGGAACCATAATATTTCAATTGGACCAGGTATTATATTACAGGGTAATAGTGTACCCTACAACAGGAAATAATTATAGGTCAATTAGGGGGTACACTATGTATGTTTTAAATAGTGCATTAAAACAAGAAAATACAAAGACACTTTTCTATGGTAACTAACGGCACGGTATCGGACCTTAATATTGACCTATAATTTTTAAATTGGACCACGTATTATATTACAGGGTTATAGTGTACCCTACCACAGGAAATAATTATAGGTCAATTAGGGGGTACACAGAGTGACCCTAAATTTTACTATGTATGCCTATGCGAAATAAAGTGTTCTGAGAAGCTTAAAATGAAGAAATAAGCGTTCTAAAATGCTTTAAAAATTCAAAGACATCTTTCAATGGTTAACTAGCGCAAGGCGCAATATCAGACCTTAATATTGACCCATAATATTTAAATTGGACCAGGTATTATATTACAGGGTAATAGTGCACCCTGCCACAGGAAATAATTATAGGTCAATTAGGGGGTACACTATGTATATTTTAAATAGTGCATTAAAACAAGGAAATACGAAGACACTTTTCTATGTTAACTAACGGCACGGTATCGGACCTTAATATTGACCTATAATTTTTAAATTGTACCACGTATTATATTACAGGGTAATAGTGTACCTTACCACAGGAAATAATTATAGGTCAATTAGGTGGTACACAGCATGACCCTAAAATTTACTATGTATGCCTATGCGAAATAGAGTGTTCTGAGAAGCTTAAAATGAAGAAATAAGCGTTCTAAAATGCTTTAAAAATTCAAAGACATCTTTCAATGGTTAACTAACGCAAGGCGCGATATCAGACCTTAATATGGAACCATAATATTTCAATTGGACCAGGTATTATATTACAGGGTAATAGTGTACCCTACAACAGGAAATAATTATAGGTCAATTAGGGGGTACACTATGTATGTTTTAAATAGTGCATTAAAACAAGAAAATACAAAGACACTTTTCTATGTTAACTAACGGCACGGTATCGGACCTTAATATTGACCTATAATTTTTAAATTGGACCACGTATTATATTACAGGGTTATAGTGTACCCTACCACAGGAAATAATTATAGGTCAATTAGGGGGTACACAGAGTGACCCTAAAGTTTACTATGTATGCCTATGCGAAATAAAGTGTTCTGAGAAGCTTAAAATGAAGAAATAAGCGTTCTAAAATGCTTTAAAAATTCAAAGACATCTTTCAATGGTTAACTAACGCAAGGCGCAATATCAAACCTTAATATTGACCCATAATATTTAAATTGAACAAGGTATTGTATTACAGGGTAATAGTGTACCCTACCACAGGAAATAATTATAGGTCAATTAGGGGGTACACTATGTATATTTTAAATAGTGCATTAAAACAAGGAAATACGAAGACACTTTTCTATGTTAACTAACGGCACGGTATCGGACCATAATATTGACCTATAATTTGTAAATTGGACCACGTATTATATTACAGGATTATAGTGTACCCTATCACAGGAAATAATTATAGGTCAATTAGGGGGTACGCAGAGTGACCCTAAAGTTTACTATGTATGCCTATGCGAAATAAAGTGTTCTGAGAAGCTTAAAATGAGGAAATAAGCGTTCTAAAATGCTTTAAAAATTCAAAGACATTTTTCTATGCTAACTAACGGCACGGTATCGGACCTTAATATTGACCTATAATTTTTAAATGTGACCACCTATTATATTACAGGGTAATAGTGTACCCAACCACGGGAAATAATTATAGGTCAATTAGGGGGTACACAGCGTGACCCTAAAGTTTACTATGTATGCCTATGCGAAATAAAGTGTTCTGAGAAGCTTAAAATGAAGAAATAAGCGTTCTAAAATGCTTTAAAAATTCAAAGACATCTTTCAATGGTTAACTAACGCTAGGCGCAATATCAGACCTTAATATTGACCCATAATATTTAAATTGGACCAGGTATTATATTACAGGGTAATAGTGTACCCTACCACAGGAAATAATTATAGGTCAATTAGGGGGTACACTATGTATATTTTAAATAGTGCATTAAAACAAGGAAATACGAAGACACTTTTCTATGTTAACTAACGGCACGGTTACGGACCTTAATATTGACCTATAATTTTTAAATTTGACCACGTATTATATTACAGGGTTATAGTGTACCCTACCACAGGAAATAATTATAGGTCAATTAGGGGGTACACAGAGTGAACCTAAAGTTTACTATGTATGCCTATGCGAAATAAAGTGTTCTGAGAAGCTTAAAATGAGGAAATAAGCGTTCTAAAATGCTTTAAAAATTCAAAGACATTTTTCTATGTTAACTAACGGCACGGTATCGGACCTTAATATTGACCTATAATTTTTAAATTGGATCACGTATTATATTACAGGGTAATAGTGTGCCCTACCACAGGAAATAATTATAGGTCATTTAGGGGGTTCACAGCGTGACCCTAAATTTTACTATGTATGCCTATGCGAAATAAAGTGTTCTGAGAAGCTTAAAATGAAGAAATAAGCGTTCTAAAATGCTTTAAAAATTCAAAGACATCTTTCAATGGTTAACTAACGCAAGGCGCAATATCAAACCTTAATATTGACCCATAATATTTAAATTGAACAAGGTATTGTATTACAGGGTAATAGTGTAAACTACCACAGGAAATAATTATAGGTCAATTAGGGGGTACACTATGTATATTTTAAATAGTGCATTAAAACAAGGAAATACGAAGACACTTTTCTATGTTAACTAACGGCTCGGTATCGGACCTTAATATTGACCTATAATTTGTAAATTGGACCACGTATTATATTACAGGGTTATAGTGTACCCTATCACAGGAAATAATTATAGGTCAATTAGGGGGTACGCAGAGTGACCCTAAAGTTTACTATGTATGCCTATGCGAAATAAAGTGTTCTGAGAAGCTTAAAATGAGGAAATAAGCGTTCTAAAATGCTTTAAAAATTCAAAGACATTTTTCTATGCTAACTAACGGCACGGTATCGGACCTTAATATAGACCTATAATTTTTAAATTGGACCACCATTATATTACAGGGTAATAGTGTACCCTACCACAGGAAATAATTATAGGTCAATTAGGGGGTACACAGCGTGACCCTAAAGTTTACTATGTATGCCTATGCGAAATAAAGTGTTCTGAGAAGCTTAAAATGAAGAAATAAGCGTTCTAAAATGCTTTAAAAATTCAAAGACATCTTTCAATGGTTAACTAACGCAAGGCGCAATATCAAACCTTAATATTGACCCATAATATTTAAATTGAACAAGGTATTGTATTACAGGGTAATAGTGTACCCTACCACAGGAAATAATTATAAGTCAATTAGGGGGTACACTATGTATATTTTAAATAGTGCATTAAAACAAGGAAATACGAAGACATTTTTCAATGTTAACTAACGGCACGGTATCGGAACTTAATATTGACCTATAATTTTTACATTGGACCACGTATTATATTACAGGGTAATAGTGTACCCTACCACAGGAATTAATTATAGGTCATTTAAGGGGTACACAGCGTGACCCTAAATTTTACTATGTATGCCTATGCGAAATAGAGTGTTCTGAGAAGCTTAAAATGAGGAAATAAGCGTTCTAAAATGCTTTAAAAATTCAAACACATTTTTCTATGTTAACTAACGGCACGGAATCGGACCTTAATATTGACCTATAATTTTTAAATTGGACCACGTATTATATTACAGGGTAATAGTGTACCCTACCACAGGAAATAATTATAGGTCATTTAGGGGGTACACAGCGTGACCCTAAATTTTACTATGTATGCCTATGCGAAATAGAGTGTTCTGAGATGCTTAAAATGAAGAAATAAGCGTTCAAAAATGCTTTAAAAATTCAAAGACATCTTTCAATGGTTAACTAACGCAAGGCGCAATATCAGACCTTAATATTGACCCATAATATTTAAATTGGACCAGGTATTATATTACAGGGTAATAGTGTACCCTACCACAGGAAATAATTATAGGTCAATTAGGGGGTACACTATGTATATTTTAAATAGTGCATTAAAACAAGGAAATACGAAGACACATTTCTATGTTAACTAACGGCACGGTATCGGACCTTAATATTGACCTATAATTTTTAAATTGGACCACTTATTATATTACAGGGTTATAGTGTACCCTACCACAGGAAATAATTATAGGTCAATTAGGGGGTACGCAGAGTGACCCTAAAGTTTACTATGTATTCCTATGCGAAATAAAGTGTTCTGAGAAGCTTAAAATGAGGAAATAAGCGTTCTAAAATGCTTTAAAAATTCAAAGACATTTTTCTATGCTAACTAACGGCACGGTATCGGACCTTAATATTGACCTATAATTTTTAAATTGGACCACCTATTATATTACAGGGTAATAGTGTACCCTACCTCAGGAAATAATTATAGGTCAATTAGGGGGTACACAGCGTGACCCTAAAGTTTACTATGTATGCCTATGCGAAATAAAGTGTTCTGAGAAGCTTAAAATGAAGAAATAAGCGTTCTAAAATGCTTTAAAAATTCAAAGACATCTTTCAATGGTTAACTAGCGCAAGGCGCAATATCAGACCTTAATATTGACCCATAATATTTAAATTGGACCAGGTATTATATTACAGGGTAATAGTGTACCCTACCACAGGAAATAATTATAGGTCAATTAGGGGGTACACTATGTATATTTTAAATAGTGCATTAAAACAAGGAAATACGAAGACACATTTCTATGTTAACTAACGGCACGGTATCGGACCTTAATATTGACCTATAATTTTTAAATTGGACCACTTATTATATTACAGGGTTATAGTGTACCCTACCACAGGAAATAATTATAGGTCAATTAGGGGGTACGCAGAGTGGCCCTAAAGTTTACTATGTATTCCTATGCGAAATAAAGTGTTCTGAGAAGCTTAAAATGAGGAAATAAGCGTTCTAAAATGCTTTAAAAATTCAAAGACATTTTTCTATGCTAACTAACGGCACGGTATCGGACCTTAATATTGACCTATAATTTTTAAATTGGACCACCTATTATATTACAGGGTAATAGTGTACCCTACCTCAGGAAATAATTATAGGTCAATTAGGGGGTACACAGCGTGACCCTAAAGTTTACTATGTATGCCTATGCGAAATAAAGTGTTCTGAGAAGCTTAAAATGAAGAAATAAGCGTTCTAAAATGCTTTAAAAATTCAAAGACATCTTTCAATGGTTAACTAGCGCAAGGCGCAATATCAGACCTTAATATTGACCCATAATATTTAAATTGGACCAGGTATTATATTACAGGGTAATAGTGTACCCTACCACAGGAAATAATTATAGGTCAATTAGGGGGTACACTATGTATATTTTAAATAGTGCATTAAAACAAGGAAATACGAAGACACTTTTCTATGTTAACTAACGGCACGGTATCGGACCTTAATATTGACCTATAATTTTTAAATTGTACCACGTATTTTATTACAAGGTAATAGTGTACCTTACCACAGGAAATAATTATAGGTCAATTAGGTGGTACACAGCGTGACCCTAAAATTGACTATGTATGCCTATGCGAAATAGAGTGTTCTGAGAAGCTTAAAATGAAGAAATAAGCGTTCTAAAATGCTTTAAAAATTCAAAGACATTTTTCTATGCTAACTAACGGCACGGTATCGGACCTTAATATTGACCTATAATTTTTAAATTGGACCACCTATTATATTACAGGGTAATAGTGTACCCTACCACAGGAAATAATTATAGGTCAATTAGGGGGTACACAGCGTGACCCTAAAGTTTACAATGTATGCCTATGCGAAATAAAGTGTTCTGAGAAGCTTAAAATGAAGAAATAAGCGTTCTAAAATGCTTTAAAAATTCAAAGACATCTTTCAATGGTTAACTAACGCAAGGCGCAATATCAAACCTTAATATTGACCCATAATATTTAAATTAACCAGGTATTGTATTACAGGGTAATAGTGTACCCTACCACAGGAAATAATTATAGGTCAATTAGGGGGTACACTATGTATATTTTAAATAGTGCATTAAAACAAGGAAATACGAAGACATTTTTCAATGTTAACTAACGGCACGGTATCGGACCTTAATATTGACCTATAATTTTTAAATTGGACCACGTATTATATTACAGGGTTATAGTGTACCCTACCACAGGAAATAATTATAGGTCATTTAGGGGGTACACTATGTATATTTTAAATAGTGCATTAAAACAAGGAAATAAGAAGACACTTTTCTATGTTAACTAACGGCCCGGTATCGGACCTTAATATTGACCTATAATTTTTAAATTGGACCACGTATTATATTACAGGGTTATAGTGTACCCTACCACAGGAAATAATTATAGGTCAATTAGGGGGTACGCAGAGTGACCCTAAAGTTTACTATGTATGCCTATGCGAAATAAAGTGTTCTGAGAAGCTTAAAATGAGGAAATAAGCGTTCTAAAATGCTTTAAAAATTCAAAGACATTTTTCTATGCTAACTAACGGCACGGTATCGGACCTTAATATTGACCTATAATTTTTAAATTGGACCACCTATTATATTACAGGGTAATAGTGTACCCTACCACAGGAAATAATTATAGGTCAATTAGGGGGTACACAGCGTGACCCTAAAGTTTACTATGTATGCCTATGCGAAATAAAGTGTTCTGAGAAGCTTAAAATGAAGAAATAAGCGTTCTAAAATGCTTTAAAAATTCAAAGACATCTTTCAATGGTTAACTAACGCAAGGCGCAATATCAAACCTTAATATTGACCCATAATATTTAAATTGAACCAGGTATTGTATTACAGGGTAATAGTGTACCCTACCACAGGAAATAATTATAGGTCATTTAGGGGGTACACAGCGTGACCCTAAATTTTACTATGTATGCCTATGCGAAATAGAGTGTTCTGAGAAGCTTAAAATGAAGAAATAAGCGTTCTAAAATGCTTTAAAAATTCAAAGACATCTTTCAATGGTTAAATAACGCAAGGCGCAATATCAGACCTTAATATTGACCCATAATATTTAAATTGGACCAGGTATTATATTACAGGGTAATAGTGTACCCTTCCAAAGGAAATAATTATAGGTCAATTAGGGGGTACACAGCGTGACCCTAAAGTTTACTATGTATGCCTATGCGAAATAAAGTGTTCTGAGAAGCTTAAAATGAGGAAATAAGCGTTCTAAAATGCTTTAAAAATTCAAAGACATTTTTCTATGCTAACTAACGGCACGGTATCGGACCTTAATATTGACCTATAATTTTTAAATTGGACCACCTATTATATTACAGGGTAATAGTGTACCCTACCACAGGAAATAATTATAGGTCAATTAGGGGGTACACAGCGTGACCCTAAAGTTTACTATGTATGCCTATGCGAAATAAAGTGTTCTGAGAAGCTTAAAATGAAGAAATAAGCGTTCTAAAATGCTTTAAAAATTCAAAGACATCTTTCAATGGTTAACTAACGCAAGGCGCAATATCAAACCTTAATATTGACCCATAATATTTAAATTAACCAGGTATTGTATTACAGGGTAATAGTGTACCCTACCACAGGAAATAATTATAGGTCAATTAGGGGGTACACTATGTATATTTTAAATAGTGCATTAAAACAAGGAAATACGAAGACATTTTTCAATGTTAACTAACGGCACGGTATCGGACCTTAATATTGACCTATAATTTTTAAATTGGACCACGTATTATATTACAGGGTTATAGTGTACCCTACCACAGGAAATAATTATAGGTCATTTAGGGGATACACTATGTATATTTTAAATAGTGCATTAAAACAAGGAAATACGAAGACACTTTTCTATGTTAACTAACGGCACGGTATCGGACCTTAATATTGACCTATAATTTTTAAATTGGACCACGTATTATATTACAGGGTTATAGTGTACCCTACCACAGGAAATAATTATAGGTCAATTAGGGGGTACGCAGAGTGACCCTAAAGTTTACTATGTATGCCTATGCGAAATAAAGTGTTCTGAGAAGCTTAAAATGAGGAAATAAGCGTTCTAAAATGCTTTAAAAATTCAAAGACATTTTTCTATGCTAACTAACGGCACGGTATCGGACCTTAATATTGACCTATAATTTTTAAATTGGACCACCTATTATATTACAGGGTAATAGTGTACCCTACCACAGGAAATAAGTATAGGTCAATTAGGGGGTACACAGCGTGACCCTAAAGTTTACTATGTATGCCTATGCGAAATAAAGTGTTCTGAGAAGCTTAAAATGAAGAAATAAGCGTTCTAAAATGCTTTAAAAATTCAAAGACATCTTTCAATGGTTAACTAACGCAAGGCGCAATATCAAACCTTAATATTGACCCATAATATTTAAATTGAACCAGGTATTGTATTACAGGGTAATAGTGTACCCTACCACAGGAAATAATTATAGGTCATTTAGGGGGTACACAGCGTGACCCTAAATTTTACTATGTATGCCTATGCGAAATAGAGTGTTCTGAGAAGCTTAAAATGAAGAAATAAGCGTTCTAAAATGCTTTAAAAATTCAAAGACATCTTTCAATGGTTAAATAACGCAAGGCGCAATATCAGACCTTAATATTGACCCATAATATTTAAATTGGACCAGGTATTATATTACAGGGTAATAGTGTACCCTTCCAAAGGAAATAATTATAGGTCAATTAGGGGGTACACAGCGTGACCCTAATGTTTACTATGTATGCCTATGCGAAATAAAGTGTTCTGAGAAGCTTAAAATGAGGAAATAAGCGTTCTAAAATGCTTTAAAAATTCAAAGACATTTTTCAATGTTAACTAACGGCACGGTATCGGACCTTAATATTGACCTATAATTTTTAAATTGGACCACGTATTATATTACAGGGTAATAGTGTACCCTACCACAGGAAATAATTATAGGTCATTTAGGGGGTACACAGCGTGACCCTAAATTTTACTATGTATGCTTATGCGAAATAGAGTGTTCTGAGAAGCTTAAAATGAAGAAATAAGCGTTCTAAAATGCTTTAAAAATTCAAAGACATCTTTCAATGGTTAACTAGCGCAAGGCGCAATATCAGACCTTAATATTGACCCATAATATTTAAATTGGACCAGGTATTATATTACAGGGTAATAGTGTACCCTACTACAGGAAATAATTATAGGTCAATTAGGGGGTACACTATGTATATTTTAAATTGTGCATTAAAACAAGGAAATACGAAGACACTTTTCTATGTTAACTAACGGCACGGTATCGGACCTTAATATTGACCTATAATTTTTAAATTGGACCACGTATTATATTATAGGGTAATATTGTACCCTACCACAGGAAATAATTATAGGTCAATTAGAGGGTACACAGCGTGACCCTAAAGTTTACTATGTATGCCTATGCGAAATAGAGTGTTCTGAGAAGCTTAAAATGAAGAAATTAGCGTTCTAAAATGCTTTAAAAATTTAAAGACATCTTTCAATGGTTAACTAACGCAAGGCGCAATATCAGACCTTAATATTGACCCATAATATTTGAATTGGACCAGGTATTATATTACAGGGTAATAGTGCACCCTACCACAGGAAATAATTATAGGTCAATTAGGGGGTACACTATGTATATTTTAAATAGTGCATTAAAACAAGGAAATACGAAGACACTTTTCTATGTTAACTAACGGCACGGTATCGGAACTTAATATTGACCTATAATTTTTAAATTGGACTACGTATTATATTACATGGTAATAGTGTACCCTACCACAGGAAATAATTATAGGTCAATTAGGGGGTACACAGTGTGACCCTAAAGTTTACTATGTATGCCTATGCGAAATAAAGTGTTCTGAGAAGCTTAAAATGAGGAAATAAGCGTTCTAAAATGCTTTAAAAATTCAAAGACACTTTTCTATGTTAACTAACGGCACGGTATCGGACCTTAATATTGACCTATAATTTTTAAATTGGACCACGTATTATATTATAGGGTAATAGTGTACCCTACCACAAGAAATAATTATAGGTCAATTAGGGGGTACACAGCCTGACCCTAAAGTTTACTATGTATGCCTATGCGAAATAGAGTGTTCTGAGAAGCTTAAAATGAAGAAATAAGCGTTCTAAAATGCTTTAAAAATTCAAAGACATCTTTCAATGGTTAACTAGCGCAAGGCGCAATATCAGACCTTAATATTGACCCATAATATTTAAATTGGACCAGGTATTATATTACAGGGTAATAGTGTACCCTACCCCAGGAAATAATTATAGGTCAATTAGGGGGTACACTATGTATATTTTAAATAGTGCATTAAAACAAGGAAATACGAAGACACTTTTCTATGTTAACTAACGGCACGGTATCGGACCTTAATATTGACCTATATTTTTTAAATTGGACCACGTATTATATTATAGGGTAATAGTGTACCCTACCACAGGAAATAATTATAGGTCAATTAGAGGGTACACAGCGTGACCCTAAAGTTTACTATGTATGCCTATGCGAAATAGAGTGTTCTGAGAAGCTTAAAATGAAGAAATTAGCGTTCTAAAATGCTTTAAAAATTCAAAGACATCTTTCAATGGTTAACTAACGCAAGGCGCAATATCAGACCTTAATATTGACCCATAATATTTGAATTGGACCAGGTATTATATTACGGGGTAATAGTGTACCCTACCACAGGAAATAATTATAGGTCAATTAGGGGGTACACTATGTATATTTTAAATAGTGCATTAAAACAAGGAAATACGAAGACACTTTTCTATGTTAACTAACGGCCCGGTATCGGACCTTAACATTGACCTATAATTTTTAAATTGGACCACGTATTATATTACAGGGTTATAGTGTATCCTACCACAGGAAATAATTATAGGTCAATTAGGGGGTACACAGCGTGACCCTAAAGTTTACTATGTATGCCTATGCGAAATAAAGTGTTCTGAGAAGCTTAAAATGAGGAAATAAGCGTTCTAAAATGCTTTAAAAATTCAAAGACATTTTTCAATGTTAACTAACGGCACGGTATCGGACCTTAATATTGACCTATAATTTTTAAATTGGACCACGTATTATATTACAGGGTAATAGTGTACCCTACCACAGGAAATAATTATAGGTCATTTAGGGGGTACACAGCGTGACCCTAAATTTTACTATGTATGCTTATGCGAAATAGAGTGTTCTGAGAAGCTTAAAATGAAGAAATAAGCGTTCTAAAATGCTTTAAAAATTCAAAGACATCTTTCAATGGTTAACTAGCGCAAGGCGCAATATCAGACCTTAATATTGACCCATAATATTTAAATTGGACCAGGTATTATATTACAGGGTAATAGTGTACCCTACCACAGGAAATAATTATAGGTCAATTAGGGGGTACACTATGTATATTTTAAATTGTGCATTAAAACAAGGAAATACGAAGACACTTTTCTATGTTAACTAACGGCACGGTATCGGACCTTAATATTGACCTATAATTTTTAAATTGGACCACGTATTATATTATAGGGTAATATTGTACCCTACCACAGGAAATAATTATAGGTCAATTAGAGGGTACACAGCGTGACCCTAAAGTTTACTATGTATGCCTATGCGAAATAGAGTGTTCTGAGAAGCTTAAAATGAAGAAATTAGCGTTCTAAAATGCTTTAAAAATTTAAAGACATCTTTCAATGGTTAACTAACGCAAGGCGCAATATCAGACCTTAATATTGACCCATAATATTTGAATTGGACCAGGTATTATATTACAGGGTAATAGTGCACCCTACCACAGGAAATAATTATAGGTCAATTAGGGGGTACACTATGTATATTTTAAATAGTGCATTAAAACAAGGAAATACGAAGACACTTTTCTATGTTAACTAACGGCACGGTATCGGAACTTAATATTGACCTATAATTTTTAAATTGGACCACTGATTATATTACATGGTAATAGTGTACCCTATCACAGGAAATAATTATAGGTCAATTAGGGGGTACACAGTGTGACCCTAAAGTTTACTATGTATGCCTATGCGAAATAAAGTGTTCTGAGAAGCTTAAAATGAGGAAATAAGCGTTCTAAAATGCTTTAAAAATTCAAAGACACTTTTCTATGTTAACTAACGGCACGGTATCGGACCTTAATATTGACCTATAATTTTTAAATTGGACCACGTATTATATTATAGGGTAATAGTGTACCCTACCACAAGAAATAATTATAGGTCAATTAGGGGGTACACAGCCTGACCCTAAAGTTTACTATGTATGCCTATGCGAAATAGAGTGTTCTGAGAAGCTTAAAATGAAGAAATAAGCGTTCTAAAATGCTTTAAAAATTCAAAGACATCTTTCAATGGTTAACTAGCGCAAGGCGCAATATCAGACCTTAATATTGACCCATAATATTTAAATTGGACCAGGTATTATATTACAGGGTAATAGTGTACCCTACCCCAGGAAATAATTATAGGTCAATTAGGGGGTACACTATGTATATTTTAAATAGTGCATTAAAACAAGGAAATACGAAGACATTTTTCAATGTTAACTAACGGCACGGTATCGGACCTTAATATTGACCTATAATTTTTAAATTGGACCACGTATTATATTACAGGGTTATAGTGTACCCTACCACAGGAAATAATTATAGGTCATTTAGGGGATACACTATGTATATTTTAAATAGTGCATTAAAACAAGGAAATACGAAGACACTTTTCTATGTTAACTAACGGCACGGTATCGGACCTTAATATTGACCTATAATTTTTAAATTGGACCACGTATTATATTACAGGGTTATAGTGTACCCTACCACAGGAAATAATTATAGGTCAATTAGGGGGTACGCAGAGTGACCCTAAAGTTTACTATGTATGCCTATGCGAAATAAAGTGTTCTGAGAAGCTTAAAATGAGGAAATAAGCGTTCTAAAATGCTTTAAAAATTCAAAGACATTTTTCTATGCTAACTAACGGCACGGTATCGGACCTTAATATTGACCTATAATTTTTAAATTGGACCACCTATTATATTACAGGGTAATAGTGTACCCTACCACAGGAAATAATTATAGGTCAATTAGGGGGTACACAGCGTGACCCTAAAGTTTACTATGTATGCCTATGCGAAATAAAGTGTTCTGAGAAGCTTAAAATGAAGAAATAAGCGTTCTAAAATGCTTTAAAAATTCAAAGACATCTTTCAATGGTTAACTAACGCAAGGCGCAATATCAAACCTTAATATTGACCCATAATATTTAAATTAACCAGGTATTGTATTACAGGGTAATAGTGTACCCTACCACAGGAAATAATTATAGGTCAATTAGGGGGTACACTATGTATATTTTAAATAGTGCATTAAAACAAGGAAATACGAAGACATTTTTCAATGTTAACTAACGGCACGGTATCGGACCTTAATATTGACCTATAATTTTTAAATTGGACCACGTATTATATTACAGGGTTATAGTGTACCCTACCACAGGAAATAATTATAGGTCATTTAGGGGGTACACTATGTATATTTTAAATAGTGCATTAAAACAAGGAAATACGAAGACACTTTTCTATGTTAACTAACGGCCCGGTATCGGACCTTAATATTGACCTATAATTTTTAAATTGGACCACGTATTATATTACAGGGTTATAGTGTACCCTACCACAGGAAATAATTATAGGTCAATTAGGGGGTACGCAGAGTGACCCTAAAGTTTACTATGTATGCCTATGCGAAATAAAGTGTTCTGAGAAGCTTAAAATGAGGAAATAAGCGTTCTAAAATGCTTTAAAAATTCAAAGACATTTTTCTATGCTAACTAACGGCACGGTATCGGACCTTAATATTGACCTATAATTTTTAAATTGGACCACCTATTATATTACAGGGTAATAGTGTACCCTACCACAGGAAATAATTATAGGTCAATTAGGGGGTACACAGCGTGACCCTAAAGTTTACTATGTATGCCTATGCGAAATAAAGTGTTCTGAGAAGCTTAAAATGAAGAAATAAGCGTTCTAAAATGCTTTAAAAATTCAAAGACATCTTTCAATGGTTAACTAACGCAAGGCGCAATATCAAACCTTAATATTGACCCATAATATTTAAATTGAACCAGGTATTGTATTACAGGGTAATAGTGTACCCTACCACAGGAAATAATTATAGGTCATTTAGGGGGTACACAGCGTGACCCTAAATTTTACTATGTATGCCTATGCGAAATAGAGTGTTCTGAGAAGCTTAAAATGAAGAAATAAGCGTTCTAAAATGCTTTAAAAATTCAAAGACATCTTTCAATGGTTAAATAACGCAAGGCGCAATATCAGACCTTAATATTGACCCATAATATTTAAATTGGACCAGGTATTATATTACAGGGTAATAGTGTACCCTTCCAAAGGAAATAATTATAGGTCAATTAGGGGGTACACAGCGTGACCCTAAAGTTTACTATGTATGCCTATGCGAAATAAAGTGTTCTGAGAAGCTTAAAATGAGGAAATAAGCGTTCTAAAATGCTTTAAAAATTCAAAGACATTTTTCTATGCTAACTAACGGCACGGTATCGGACCTTAATATTGACCTATAATTTTTAAATTGGACCACCTATTATATTACAGGGTAATAGTGTACCCTACCACAGGAAATAATTATAGGTCAATTAGGGGGTACACAGCGTGACCCTAAAGTTTACTATGTATGCCTATGCGAAATAAAGTGTTCTGAGAAGCTTAAAATGAAGAAATAAGCGTTCTAAAATGCTTTAAAAATTCAAAGACATCTTTCAATGGTTAACTAACGCAAGGCGCAATATCAAACCTTAATATTGACCCATAATATTTAAATTAACCAGGTATTGTATTACAGGGTAATAGTGTACCCTACCACAGGAAATAATTATAGGTCAATTAGGGGGTACACTATGTATATTTTAAATAGTGCATTAAAACAAGGAAATACGAAGACATTTTTCAATGTTAACTAACGGCACGGTATCGGACCTTAATATTGACCTATAATTTTTAAATTGGACCACGTATTATATTACAGGGTTATAGTGTACCCTACCACAGGAAATAATTATAGGTCATTTAGGGGATACACTATGTATATTTTAAATAGTGCATTAAAACAAGGAAATACGAAGACACTTTTCTATGTTAACTAACGGCACGGTATCGGACCTTAATATTGACCTATAATTTTTAAATTGGACCACGTATTATATTACAGGGTTATAGTGTACCCTACCACAGGAAATAATTATAGGTCAATTAGGGGGTACGCAGAGTGACCCTAAAGTTTACTATGTATGCCTATGCGAAATAAAGTGTTCTGAGAAGCTTAAAATGAGGAAATAAGCGTTCTAAAATGCTTTAAAAATTCAAAGACATTTTTCTATGCTAACTAACGGCACGGTATCGGACCTTAATATTGACCTATAATTTTTAAATTGGACCACCTATTATATTACAGGGTAATAGTGTACCCTACCACAGGAAATAATTATAGGTCAATTAGGGGGTACACAGCGTGACCCTAAAGTTTACTATGTATGCCTATGCGAAATAAAGTGTTCTGAGAAGCTTAAAATGAAGAAATAAGCGTTCTAAAATGCTTTAAAAATTCAAAGACATCTTTCAATGGTTAACTAACGCAAGGCGCAATATCAAACCTTAATATTGACCCATAATATTTAAATTAACCAGGTATTGTATTACAGGGTAATAGTGTACCCTACCACAGGAAATAATTATAGGTCAATTAGGGGGTACACTATGTATATTTTAAATAGTGCATTAAAACAAGGAAATACGAAGACATTTTTCAATGTTAACTAACGGCACGGTATCGGACCTTAATATTGACCTATAATTTTTAAATTGGACCACGTATTATATTACAGGGTTATAGTGTACCCTACCACAGGAAATAATTATAGGTCATTTAGGGGATACACTATGTATATTTTAAATAGTGCATTAAAACAAGGAAATACGAAGACACTTTTCTATGTTAACTAACGGCACGGTATCGGACCTTAATATTGACCTATAATTTTTAAATTGGACCACGTATTATATTACAGGGTTATAGTGTACCCTACCACAGGAAATAATTATAGGTCAATTAGGGGGTACGCAGAGTGACCCTAAAGTTTACTATGTATGCCTATGCGAAATAAAGTGTTCTGAGAAGCTTAAAATGAGGAAATAAGCGTTCTAAAATGCTTTAAAAATTCAAAGACATTTTTCTATGCTAACTAACGGCACGGTATCGGACCTTAATATTGACCTATAATTTTTAAATTGGACCACCTATTATATTACAGGGTAATAGTGTACCCTACCACAGGAAATAATTATAGGTCAATTAGGGGGTACACAGCGTGACCCTAAAGTTTACTATGTATGCCTATGCGAAATAAAGTGTTCTGAGAAGCTTAAAATGAAGAAATAAGCGTTCTAAAATGCTTTAAAAATTCAAAGACATCTTTCAATGGTTAACTAACGCAAGGCGCAATATCAAACCTTAATATTGACCCATAATATTTAAATTGAACCAGGTATTGTATTACAGGGTAATAGTGTACCCTACCACAGGAAATAATTATAGGTCATTTAGGGGGTACACAGCGTGACCCTAAATTTTACTATGTATGCCTATGCGAAATAGAGTGTTCTGAGAAGCTTAAAATGAAGAAATAAGCGTTCTAAAATGCTTTAAAAATTCAAAGACATCTTTCAATGGTTAAATAACGCAAGGCGCAATATCAGACCTTAATATTGACCCATAATATTTAAATTGGACCAGGTATTATATTACAGGGTAATAGTGTACCCTTCCAAAGGAAATAATTATAGGTCAATTAGGGGGTACACAGCGTGACCCTAATGTTTACTATGTATGCCTATGCGAAATAAAGTGTTCTGAGAAGCTTAAAATGAGGAAATAAGCGTTCTAAAATGCTTTAAAAATTCAAAGACATTTTTCAATGTTAACTAACGGCACGGTATCGGACCTTAATATTGACCTATAATTTTTAAATTGGACCACGTATTATATTACAGGGTAATAGTGTACCCTACCACAGGAAATAATTATAGGTCATTTAGGGGGTACACAGCGTGACCCTAAATTTTACTATGTATGCTTATGCGAAATAGAGTGTTCTGAGAAGCTTAAAATGAAGAAATAAGCGTTCTAAAATGCTTTAAAAATTCAAAGACATCTTTCAATGGTTAACTAGCGCAAGGCGCAATATCAGACCTTAATATTGACCCATAATATTTAAATTGGACCAGGTATTATATTACAGGGTAATAGTGTACCCTACTACAGGAAATAATTATAGGTCAATTAGGGGGTACACTATGTATATTTTAAATTGTGCATTAAAACAAGGAAATACGAAGACACTTTTCTATGTTAACTAACGGCACGGTATCGGACCTTAATATTGACCTATAATTTTTAAATTGGACCACGTATTATATTATAGGGTAATATTGTACCCTACCACAGGAAATAATTATAGGTCAATTAGAGGGTACACAGCGTGACCCTAAAGTTTACTATGTATGCCTATGCGAAATAGAGTGTTCTGAGAAGCTTAAAATGAAGAAATTAGCGTTCTAAAATGCTTTAAAAATTTAAAGACATCTTTCAATGGTTAACTAACGCAAGGCGCAATATCAGACCTTAATATTGACCCATAATATTTGAATTGGACCAGGTATTATATTACAGGGTAATAGTGCACCCTACCACAGGAAATAATTATATGTCAATTAGGGGGTACACTATGTATATTTTAAATAGTGCATTAAAACAAGGAAATACGAAGACACTTTTCTATGTTAACTAACGGCACGGTATCGGAACTTAATATTGACCTATAATTTTTAAATTGGACCACGTATTATATTACATGGTAATAGTGTACCCTACCACAGGAAATAATTATAGGTCAATTAGGGGGTACACAGTGTGACCCTAAAGTTTACTATGTATGCCTATGCGAAATAAAGTGTTCTGAGAAGCTTAAAATGAGGAAATAAGCGTTCTAAAATGCTTTAAAAATTCAAAGACACTTTTCTATGTTAACTAACGGCACGGTATCGGACCTTAATATTGACCTATAATTTTTAAATTGGACCACGTATTATATTATAGGGTAATAGTGTACCCTACCACAAGAAATAATTATAGGTCAATTAGGGGGTACACAGCCTGACCCTAAAGTTTACTATGTATGCCTATGCGAAATAGAGTGTTCTGAGAAGCTTAAAATGAAGAAATAAGCGTTCTAAAATGCTTTAAAAATTCAAAGACATCTTTCAATGGTTAACTAGCGCAAGGCGCAATATCAGACCTTAATATTGACCCATAATATTTAAATTGGACCAGGTATTATATTACAGGGTAATAGTGTACCCTACCCCAGGAAATAATTATAGGTCAATTAGGGGGTACACTATGTATATTTTAAATAGTGCATTAAAACAAGGAAATACGAAGACACTTTTCTATGTTAACTAACGGCACGGTATCGGACCTTAATATTGACCTATATTTTTTAAATTGGACCACGTATTATATTATAGGGTAATAGTGTACCCTACCACAGGAAATAATTATAGGTCAATTAGAGGGTACACAGCGTGACCCTAAAGTTTACTATGTATGCCTATGCGAAATAGAGTGTTCTGAGAAGCTTAAAATGAAGAAATTAGCGTTCTAAAATGCTTTAAAAATTCAAAGACATCTTTCAATGGTTAACTAACGCAAGGCGCAATATCAGACCTTAATATTGACCCATAATATTTGAATTGGACCAGGTATTATATTACGGGGTAATAGTGTACCCTACCACAGGAAATAATTATAGGTCAATTAGGGGGTACACTATGTATATTTTAAATAGTGCATTAAAACAAGGAAATACGAAGACACTTTTCTATGTTAACTAACGGCCCGGTATCGGACCTTAATATTGACCTATAATTTTTAAATTGGACCACGTATTATATTACAGGGTTATAGTGTATCCTACCACAGGAAATAATTATAGGTCAATTAGGGGGTACACAGCGTGACCCTAAAGTTTACTATGTATGCCTATGCGAAATAAAGTGTTCTGAGAAGCTTAAAATGAGGAAATAAGCGTTCTAAAATGCTTTAAAAATTCAAAGACATTTTTCAATGTTAACTAACGGCACGGTATCGGACCTTAATATTGACCTATAATTTTTAAATTGGACCACGTATTATATTACAGGGTAATAGTGTACCCTACCACAGGAAATAATTATAGGTCATTTAGGGGGTACACAGCGTGACCCTAAATTTTACTATGTATGCTTATGCGAAATAGAGTGTTCTGAGAAGCTTAAAATGAAGAAATAAGCGTTCTAAAATGCTTTAAAAATTCAAAGACATCTTTCAATGGTTAACTAGCGCAAGGCGCAATATCAGACCTTAATATTGACCCATAATATTTAAATTGGACCAGGTATTATATTACAGGGTAATAGTGTACCCTACCACAGGAAATAATTATAGGTCAATTAGGGGGTACACTATGTATATTTTAAATTGTGCATTAAAACAAGGAAATACGAAGACACTTTTCTATGTTAACTAACGGCACGGTATCGGACCTTAATATTGACCTATAATTTTTAAATTGGACCACGTATTATATTATAGGGTAATATTGTACCCTACCACAGGAAATAATTATAGGTCAATTAGAGGGTACACAGCGTGACCCTAAAGTTTACTATGTATGCCTATGCGAAATAGAGTGTTCTGAGAAGCTTAAAATGAAGAAATTAGCGTTCTAAAATGCTTTAAAAATTTAAAGACATCTTTCAATGGTTAACTAACGCAAGGCGCAATATCAGACCTTAATATTGACCCATAATATTTGAATTGGACCAGGTATTATATTACAGGGTAATAGTGCACCCTACCACAGGAAATAATTATAGGTCAATTAGGGGGTACACTATGTATATTTTAAATAGTGCATTAAAACAAGGAAATACGAAGACACTTTTCTATGTTAACTAACGGCACGGTATCGGAACTTAATATTGACCTATAATTTTTAAATTGGACCACGGATTATATTACATGGTAATAGTGTACCCTATCACAGGAAATAATTATAGGTCAATTAGGGGGTACACAGTGTGACCCTAAAGTTTACTATGTATGCCTATGCGAAATAAAGTGTTCTGAGAAGCTTAAAATGAGGAAATAAGCGTTCTAAAATGCTTTAAAAATTCAAAGACACTTTTCTATGTTAACTAACGGCACGGTATCGGACCTTAATATTGACCTATAATTTTTAAATTGGACCACGTATTATATTATAGGGTAATAGTGTACCCTACCACAAGAAATAATTATAGGTCAATTAGGGGGTACACAGCCTGACCCTAAAGTTTACTATGTATGCCTATGCGAAATAGAGTGTTCTGAGAAGCTTAAAATGAAGAAATAAGCGTTCTAAAATGCTTTAAAAATTCAAAGACATCTTTCAATGGTTAACTAGCGCAAGGCGCAATATCAGACCTTAATATTGACCCATAATATTTAAATTGGACCAGGTATTATATTACAGGGTAATAGTGTACCCTACCCCAGGAAATAATTATAGGTCAATTAGGGGGTACACTATGTATATTTTAAATAGTGCATTAAAACAAGGAAATACGAAGACATTTTTCAATGTTAACTAACGGCACGGTATCGGACCTTAATATTGACCTATAATTTTTAAATTGGACCACGTATTATATTACAGGGTTATAGTGTACCCTACCACAGGAAATAATTATAGGTCATTTAGGGGATACACTATGTATATTTTAAATAGTGCATTAAAACAAGGAAATACGAAGACACTTTTCTATGTTAACTAACGGCACGGTATCGGACCTTAATATTGACCTATAATTTTTAAATTGGACCACGTATTATATTACAGGGTTATAGTGTACCCTACCACAGGAAATAATTATAGGTCAATTAGGGGGTACGCAGAGTGACCCTAAAGTTTACTATGTATGCCTATGCGAAATAAAGTGTTCTGAGAAGCTTAAAATGAGGAAATAAGCGTTCTAAAATGCTTTAAAAATTCAAAGACATTTTTCTATGCTAACTAACGGCACGGTATCGGACCTTAATATTGACCTATAATTTTTAAATTGGACCACCTATTATATTACAGGGTAATAGTGTACCCTACCACAGGAAATAATTATAGGTCAATTAGGGGGTACACAGCGTGACCCTAAAGTTTACTATGTATGCCTATGCGAAATAAAGTGTTCTGAGAAGCTTAAAATGAAGAAATAAGCGTTCTAAAATGCTTTAAAAATTCAAAGACATCTTTCAATGGTTAACTAACGCAAGGCGCAATATCAAACCTTAATATTGACCCATAATATTTAAATTGAACCAGGTATTGTATTACAGGGTAATAGTGTACCCTACCACAGGAAATAATTATAGGTCATTTAGGGGGTACACAGCGTGACCCTAAATTTTACTATGTATGCCTATGCGAAATAGAGTGTTCTGAGAAGCTTAAAATGAAGAAATAAGCGTTCTAAAATGCTTTAAAAATTCAAAGACATCTTTCAATGGTTAAATAACGCAAGGCGCAATATCAGACCTTAATATTGACCCATAATATTTAAATTGGACCAGGTATTATATTACAGGGTAATAGTGTACCCTTCCAAAGGAAATAATTATAGGTCAATTAGGGGGTACACAGCGTGACCCTAATGTTTACTATGTATGCCTATGCGAAATAAAGTGTTCTGAGAAGCTTAAAATGAGGAAATAAGCGTTCTAAAATGCTTTAAAAATTCAAAGACATTTTTCAATGTTAACTAACGGCACGGTATCGGACCTTAATATTGACCTATAATTTTTAAATTGGACCACGTATTATATTACAGGGTAATAGTGTACCCTACCACAGGAAATAATTATAGGTCATTTAGGGGGTACACAGCGTGACCCTAAATTTTACTATGTATGCTTATGCGAAATAGAGTGTTCTGAGAAGCTTAAAATGAAGAAATAAGCGTTCTAAAATGCTTTAAAAATTCAAAGACATCTTTCAATGGTTAACTAGCGCAAGGCGCAATATCAGACCTTAATATTGACCCATAATATTTAAATTGGACCAGGTATTATATTACAGGGTAATAGTGTACCCTACCACAGGAAATAATTATAGGTCAATTAGGGGGTACACTATGTATATTTTAAATTGTGCATTAAAACAAGGAAATACGAAGACACTTTTCTATGTTAACTAACGGCACGGTATCGGACCTTAATATTGACCTATAATTTTTAAATTGGACCACGTATTATATTATAGGGTAATATTGTACCCTACCACAGGAAATAATTATAGGTCAATTAGAGGGTACACAGCGTGACCCTAAAGTTTACTATGTATGCCTATGCGAAATAGAGTGTTCTGAGAAGCTTAAAATGAAGAAATTAGCGTTCTAAAATGCTTTAAAAATTTAAAGACATCTTTCAATGGTTAACTAACGCAAGGCGCAATATCAGACCTTAATATTGACCCATAATATTTGAATTGGACCAGGTATTATATTACAGGGTAATAGTGCACCCTACCACAGGAAATAATTATAGGTCAATTAGGGGGTACACTATGTATATTTTAAATAGTGCATTAAAACAAGGAAATACGAAGACACTTTTCTATGTTAACTAACGGCACGGTATCGGAACTTAATATTGACCTATAATTTTTAAATTGGACCACGTATTATATTACATGGTAATAGTGTACCCTACCACAGGAAATAATTATAGGTCAATTAGGGGGTACACAGTGTGACCCTAAAGTTTACTATGTATGCCTATGCGAAATAAAGTGTTCTGAGAAGCTTAAAATGAGGAAATAAGCGTTCTAAAATGCTTTAAAAATTCAAAGACACTTTTCTATGTTAACTAACGGCACGGTATCGGACCTTAATATTGACCTATAATTTTTAAATTGGACCACGTATTATATTATAGGGTAATAGTGTACCCTACCACAAGAAATAATTATAGGTCAATTAGGGGGTACACAGCCTGACCCTAAAGTTTACTATGTATGCCTATGCGAAATAGAGTGTTCTGAGAAGCTTAAAATGAAGAAATAAGCGTTCTAAAATGCTTTAAAAATTCAAAGACATCTTTCAATGGTTAACTAGCGCAAGGCGCAATATCAGACCTTAATATTGACCCATAATATTTAAATTGGACCAGGTATTATATTACAGGGTAATAGTGTACCCTACCCCAGGAAATAATTATAGGTCAATTAGGGGGTACACTATGTATATTTTAAATAGTGCATTAAAACAAGGAAATACGAAGACACTTTTCTATGTTAACTAACGGCACGGTATCGGACCTTAATATTGACCTATATTTTTTAAATTGGACCACGTATTATATTATAGGGTAATAGTGTACCCTACCACAGGAAATAATTATAGGTCAATTAGAGGGTACACAGCGTGACCCTAAAGTTTACTATGTATGCCTATGCGAAATAGAGTGTTCTGAGAAGCTTAAAATGAAGAAATTAGCGTTCTAAAATGCTTTAAAAATTCAAAGACATCTTTCAATGGTTAACTAACGCAAGGCGCAATATCAGACCTTAATATTGACCCATAATATTTGAATTGGACCAGGTATTATATTACGGGGTAATAGTGTACCCTACCACAGGAAATAATTATAGGTCAATTAGGGGGTACACTATGTATATTTTAAATAGTGCATTAAAACAAGGAAATACGAAGACACTTTTCTATGTTAACTAACGGCCCGGTATCGGACCTTAATATTGACCTATAATTTTTAAATTGGACCACGTATTATATTACAGGGTTATAGTGTATCCTACCACAGGAAATAATTATAGGTCAATTAGGGGGTACACAGCGTGACCCTAAAGTTTACTATGTATGCCTATGCGAAATAAAGTGTTCTGAGAAGCTTAAAATGAGGAAATAAGCGTTCTAAAATGCTTTAAAAATTCAAAGACATTTTTCAATGTTAACTAACGGCACGGTATCGGACCTTAATATTGACCTATAATTTTTAAATTGGACCACGTATTATATTACAGGGTAATAGTGTACCCTACCACAGGAAATAATTATAGGTCATTTAGGGGGTACACAGCGTGACCCTAAATTTTACTATGTATGCTTATGCGAAATAGAGTGTTCTGAGAAGCTTAAAATGAAGAAATAAGCGTTCTAAAATGCTTTAAAAATTCAAAGACATCTTTCAATGGTTAACTAGCGCAAGGCGCAATATCAGACCTTAATATTGACCCATAATATTTAAATTGGACCAGGTATTATATTACAGGGTAATAGTGTACCCTACCACAGGAAATAATTATAGGTCAATTAGGGGGTACACTATGTATATTTTAAATTGTGCATTAAAACAAGGAAATACGAAGACACTTTTCTATGTTAACTAACGGCACGGTATCGGACCTTAATATTGACCTATAATTTTTAAATTGGACCACGTATTATATTATAGGGTAATATTGTACCCTACCACAGGAAATAATTATAGGTCAATTAGAGGGTACACAGCGTGACCCTAAAGTTTACTATGTATGCCTATGCGAAATAGAGTGTTCTGAGAAGCTTAAAATGAAGAAATTAGCGTTCTAAAATGCTTTAAAAATTTAAAGACATCTTTCAATGGTTAACTAACGCAAGGCGCAATATCAGACCTAAATATTGACCCATAATATTTGAATTGGACCAGGTATTATATTACAGGGTAATAGTGCACCCTACCACAGGAAATAATTATAGGTCAATTAGGGGGTACACTATGTATATTTTAAATAGTGCATTAAAACAAGGAAATACGAAGACACTTTTCTATGTTAACTAACGGCACGGTATCGGAACTTAATATTGACCTATAATTTTTAAATTGGACCACGGATTATATTACATGGTAATAGTGTACCCTATCACAGGAAATAATTATAGGTCAATTAGGGGGTACACAGTGTGACCCTAAAGTTTACTATGTATGCCTATGCGAAATAAAGTGTTCTGAGAAGCTTAAAATGAGGAAATAAGCGTTCTAAAATGCTTTAAAAATTCAAAGACACTTTTCTATGTTAACTAACGGCACGGTATCGGACCTTAATATTGACCTATAATTTTTAAATTGGACCATGTATTATATTATAGGGTAATAGTGTACCCTACCACAAGAAATAATTATAGGTCAATTAGGGGGTACACAGCCTGACCCTAAAGTTTACTATGTATGCCTATGCGAAATAGAGTGTTCTGAGAAGCTTAAAATGAAGAAATAAGCGTTCTAAAATGCTTTAAAAATTCAAAGACATCTTTCAATGGTTAACTAGCGCAAGGCGCAATATCAGACCTTAATATTGACCCATAATATTTAAATTGGACCAGGTATTATATTACAGGGTAATAGTGTACCCTACCCCAGGAAATAATTATAGGTCAATTAGGGGGTACACTATGTATATTTTGAATAGTGCATTAAAACAAGGAAATACGAAGACACTTTTCTATGTTAACTAACGGCACGGTATCGGACCTTAATATTGAATTATATTTTTTAAATTGGACCACGTATTATATTATAGGGTAATAGTGTACCCTACCACAGGAAATAATTATAGGTCAATTAGAGGGTACACAGCGTGACCCTAAAGTTTACTATGTATGCCTATGCGAAATAGAGTGTTCTGAGAAGCTTAAAATGAAGAAATTAGCGTTCTAAAATGCTTTAAAAATTCAAAGACATCTTTCAATGGTTAACTAACGCAAGGCGCAATATCAGACCTTAATATTGACCCATAATATTTGAATTGGACCAGGTATTATATTACGGGGTAATAGTGTACCCTACCACAGGAAATAATTATAGGTCAATTAGGGTGTACACTATGTATATTTTAAATAGTGCATTAAAACAAGGAAATACGAAGACACTTTTCTATGTTAACTAACGGCCCGGTATCGGACCTTAATATTGACCTATAATTTTTAAATTGGACCACGTATTATATTACATGATAATAGTGTACCCTACCACAGGAAATAATTATAGGTCAATTAGGGGGTACGCAGAGTGACCCTAAAGTTTACTATGTATGCCTATGCGAAATAAAGTGTTCTGAGAAGCTTAAAACGAGGAAATAAGCGTTCTATAATGCTTTAAAAATTCAAAGACATTTTTCTATGCTAACTAACGGCACGGTATCGGACCTTAATATTGACCTATAATTTTTAAATTGGACCACCTATTATATTACAGGGTAATAGTGTACCCTACCACAGGAAATAATTATAGGTCAATTAGGGGGTACACAGCGTGACCCTAAAGTTTACTATGTATGCCTATGCGAAATAAAGTGTTCTGAGAAGCTTAAAATGAAGAAATAAGCGTTCTAAAATGCTTTAAAAATTCAAAGACATCTTTCAATGGTTAACTAACGCAAGGCGGAATATCAAACCTTAATATTGACCCATAATATTTAAATTAACCAGGTATTGTATTACAGGGTAATAGTGTACCCTACCACAGGAAATAATTATAGGTCAATACAAAGTGTACCCCCTAATTGACCTATAATTATTTCCTGTGGCAGGGTACACTATTACCCCGTAATATAATACCTGGTCCAATTCAAATATTATGGGTCAATATTAAGGTCCGATACCGTGCCGTTAGTTAACATTGAAAAATGTCTTTGAATTTTTAAAGCATTTTAGAACGCTTATTTCCTCATTTTAAGCTTCTCAGAACACTTTATTTCGCATAGGCATACATAGTAAACTTTAGGGTCACGCTGTGTACCCCCTAATTGACCTATAATTATTTCCTGTGGTAGGATACACTATAACCCTGTAATATAATACGTGGTCCAATTTAAAAATTATAGGTCAATATTAAGGTCCGATACCGTGCCGTTAGTTAACATAGAAAAGTGTCTTCGTATTTCCTTGTTTTAATGCACTATTTAAAATATACATAGTGTACCCCCTAATTGACCTATAATTATTTCCTGTGGTAGGGTACACTATTACCCTGTAATATAATACCTGGTCCAATTTAAATATTATGGGTCAATATTAAGGTCTGATATTGCGCCTTGCGTTAGTTAACCATTGAAAGATGTCTTTGAATTTTTAAAGTATTTTATAACGCTTATTTCTTCATTTTAAGCAACTCAGAACACTCTATTTCGCATAGGCATACATAGTAAAATTTAGGGTCACGCTGTGAACCCCCTAAATGACCTATAATTTTATCCTGTGGTAGGGTACACTATTACCCTGTAATATAATACGTGGTCCAATTTAAAAATTATAGGTCAATATTAAGGTCCGATACCGTGCCGTTAGTTAACATAGAAAAATGTCTTCGTATTTCCTTGTTTTAATGCACTATTTAAAATATACATAGTGTACCCCCTAATTGACCTATAATTATTTCCTGTGGTAGGGTACACTATTACCCTGTAATATAATACCTGGTCCAATTTAAATATTATGGGTCAATATTAAGGTCTGATATTGCGCCTTGCGTTAGTTAACCATTGAAAGATGTCTTTGAATTTTTAAAGTATTTTATAACGCTTATTTCTTCATTTTAAGCAACTCAGAACACTCTATTTCGCATAGGCATACATAGTAAAATTTAGGGTCACGCTGTGAACCCCCTAAATGACCTATAATTTTATCCTGTGGTAGGGTACACTATTACCCTGTAATATAATACGTGGTCCAATTTAAAAATTATAGGTCAATATTAAGGTCCGATACCGTGCCGTTAGTTAACATAGAAAAATGTCTTTGAATTTTTAAAGCATTTTAGAACGCTTATTTCCTCATTTTAAGCTTCTCAGAACACTTTATTTCGCATAGGCATACATAGTAAACTTTAGGGTCACGCTGCGTACCCCCTAATTGACCTATAATTATTTCCTTTGGAAGGGTACACTATTACCCTGTAATATAATACCTGGTCCAATTTAAATATTATGGGTCAATATTAAGGTCTGATATTGCGTATTGCGTTATTTAACCATTGAAAGATGTCTTTGAATTTTTAAAGCATTTTAGAACGCTTATTTCTTTATTTTAAGCTTCTCAGAACACTCTATCTCGCATAGGCATACATAGTAAAATTTAGGGTCACGCTGTGTACCCCCTAAATGACCTATAATTATTTCCTGTGGTAGGGTACACTATTACCCTGTAATATAATACGTGGTCCAATTTAAAAATTATAGGTCAATATTAAGTTCCGATACCGTGCCGTTAGTTAACATTGAAAAATGTCTTCGTATTTCCTTGTTTTAATGCACTATTTAAAATATACATAGTGTACCCCCTAATTGACCTATAATTATTTCCTGTGGTAAGGTACACTATTACCCTGTAATACAATACCTGGTTCAATTTAAATATTATGGGTCAATATTAAGGTTTGATATTGCGCCTTGCGTTAGTTAACCATTGAAAGATGTCTTTGAATTTTTAAAGCATTTTAGAACGCTTATTTCTTCATTTCAAGCTTCTCAGAACACTTTATTTCGCATAGGCATACATAGTAAACTTTAGGGTCACGCTGTGTACCCCCTAATTGACCTATAATTATTTCCTGTGGTAGGGTACACTATTACCCTGTAATATAATAGGTGGTCCAATTTAAAAATTATAGGTCAATATTAAGGTCCGATACCGTGCCGTTAGTTAACATTGAAAAATGTCTTCGTATTTCCTTGTTTTAATGCACTAGTTAAAATATACATAGTGTACCCCCTATTTGACCTATAATTATTTCCTGTGGTAGGGTACACTATTACCCTGTAATACAATACCTGGTTAATTTAAATATTATGGGTCAATATTAAGGTTTGATATTGCGCCTTGCGTTAGTTAACCATTGAAAGATGTCTTTGAATTTTTAAAGCATTTTAGAACGCTTATTTCTTCATTTTAAGCTTCTCAGAACACTTTATTTCGCATAGGCATACATAGTAAACTTTAGGGTCACGCTGTGTACCCCCTAATTGACCTATAATTATTTCCTGTGGTAGGGTACACTATTACCCTGTAATATAATAGGTGGTCCAATTTAAAAATTATAGGTCAATATTAAGGTCCGATACCGTGCCGTTAGTTAGCATAGAAAAATGTCTTTGAATTTTTAAAGCATTTTAGAACGCTTATTTCCTCGTTTTAAGCTTCTCAGAACACTTTATTTCGCAAAGGCATACATAGTAAACTTTAGGGTCACTCTGCGTACCCCCTAATTGACCTATAATTATTTCCTGTGGTAGGGTACACTATTATCATGTAATATAATACGTGGTCCAATTTAAAAATTATAGGTCAATATTAAGGTCCGATACCGGGCCGTTAGTTAACATAGAAAAGTGTCTTCGTATTTCCTTGTTTTAATGCACTATTTAAAATATACATAGTGTACCCCCTAATTGACCTATATTTATTTCCTGTGGTAGGGTACACTATTACCCCATAATATAATACCTGGTCCAATTCAAATATTATGGGTCAATATTAAGGTCTGATATTGCGCCTTGCGTTAGTTAACCATTGAAAGATGTCTTTGAATTTTTAAAGCATTTTAGAACGCTAATTTCTTCATTTTAAGCTTCTCAGAACACTCTATTTCGCATAGGCATACATAGTAAACTTTAGGGTCACGCTGTGTACTCTCTAATTGACCTATAATTATTTCCTGTGGTAGGGTACACTATTACCCTATAATATAATACGTGGTCCAATTTAAAAAATATAGGTCAATATTAAGGTCCGATACCGTGCCGTTAGTTAACATAGAAAAGTTTCTTCGTATTTCCTTGTTTTAATGCACTTTTTAAAATATACATAGTGTACCCCCTAATTGACCTATAATTATTTCCTGGGGTAGGGTACACTATTACCCTGTAATATAATACCTGGTCCAATTTAAATATTATGGGTCAATATTAAGGTCTGATATTGCGCCTTGCGCTAGTTAACCATTGAAAGATGTCTTTGAATTTTTAAAGCATTTTAGAACGTTTATTTCTTCATTTTAAGCTTCTCAGAACACTCTATTTCGCATAGGCATACATAGTAAACTTTAGGGTCACGCTGTGTACCCCCTAATTGACCTATAAATATTTCTTGTGGTAGGGTACACTATTACCCTATAATATAATACGTGGTCCAATTTAAAAATTATAGGTCAATATTAAGGTCCGATACCGTGCCGTTAGTTAACATAGAAAAGTGTCTTTGAATTTTTAAAGCATTTTAGAACGCTTATTTCCTCATTTTAAGCTTCTCAGAACACTTTATTTCGCATAGGCATACATAGTAAACTTTAGGGTCACACTGTGTACCCCCTAATTGACCTATAATTATTTCCTGTGGTAGGGTACACTATTACCATGTAATATAATACGTGGTACAATTTAAAAATTATAGGTCAATATTAAGTTCCGATACCGTGCCGTTAGTTAACATAGAAAAGTGTCTTCGTATTTCCTTGTTTTAATGCACTATTTAAAATATACATAGTGTACCCCCTAATTGACCTATAATTATTTCCTGTGGTAGGGTGCACTATTACCCTGTAATATAATACCTGGTCCAATTCAAATATTATGGGTCAATATTAAGGTCTGATATTGCGCCTTGCGTTAGTTAACCATTGAAAGATGTCTTTAAATTTTTAAAGCATTTTAGAACGCTAATTTCTTCATTTTAAGCTTCTCAGAACACTCTATTTCGCATAGGCATACATAGTAAACTTTAGGGTCACGCTGTGTACCCTCTAATTGACCTATAATTATTTCCTGTGGTAGGGTACAATATTACCCTATAATATAATACGTGGTCCAATTTAAAAATTATAGGTCAATATTAAGGTCCGATACCGTGCCGTTAGTTAACATAGAAAAGTGTCTTCGTATTTCCTTGTTTTAATGCACAATTTAAAATATACATAGTGTACCCCCTAATTGACCTATAATTATTTCCTGTGGTAGGGTACACTATTACCCTGTAATATAATACCTGGTCCAATTTAAATATTATGGGTCAATATTAAGGTCTGATATTGCGCCTTGCGCTAGTTAACCATTGAAAGATGTCTTTGAATTTTTAAAGCATTTTAGAACGCTTATTTCTTCATTTTAAGCTTCTCAGAACACTCTATTTCGCATAAGCATACATAGTAAAATTTAGGGTCACGCTGTGTACCCCCTAAATGACCTATAATTATTTCCTGTGGTAGGGTACATTATTACCCTGTAATATAATACGTGGTCCAATTTAAAAATTATAGGTCAATATTAAGGTCCGATACCGTGCCGTTAGTTAACATTGAAAAATGTCTTTGAATTTTTAAAGCATTTTAGAACGCTTATTTCCTCATTTTAAGCTTCTCAGAACACTTTATTTCGCATAGGCATACATAGTAAAGTTTAGGGTCACGCTGTGTACCCCCTAATTGACCTATAATTATTTCCTGTTTTAGGATACACTATAACCCTGTAATATAATACGTGGTCCAATTTAAAAATTAAAGGTCAATATTAAGGTCCGATACCGTGCCGTTAGTTAACATAGAAAAGTGTCTTCGTATTTTCTTGTTTTAATGCACTATTTAAAACATACATAGTGTACCCCCTAATTGACCTATAATTATTTCCTGTTGTAGGGTACACTATTACCCTGTAATATAATACCTGGTCCAATTGAAATATTATGGTTCCATATTAAGGTCTGATATCGCGCCTTGCGTTAGTTAACCATTGAAAGATGTCTTTGAATTTTTAAAGCATTTTAGAACGCTTATTTCTTCATTTTAAGCTGCTCAGAACACTCTATTTCGCATAGGCATACATAGTAAATTTTAGGGTCATGCTGTGTACCTCCTAATTGACCTATAATTATTTCCTGTGTAAGGTACACTATTACCCTGTAATATAATACGTGGTACAATTTAAAAATTATAGGTCAATATTAAGGTCCGATTCCGTGCCGTTAGTTAACATAGAAAAGTGTCTTCGTATTTCCTTGTTTTAATGCACTATTTAAAATATACATAGTGTACCCCCTAATTGACCTATAATTATTTCCTGTGGTAGGGTACACTATTACCCTGTAATATAATAGGTGGTCCAATTTAAAAATTATAGGTCAATATTAAGGTCCGATACCGTGCCGTTAGTTAGCATAGAAAAATGTCTTTGAATTTTTAAAGCATTTTAGAACGCTTATTTCCTCGTTTTAAGCTTCTCAGAACACTTTATTTCGCAAAGGCATACATAGTAAACTTTAGGGTCACTCTGCGTACCCCCTAATTGACCTATAATTATTTCCTGTGGTAGGGTACACTATTATCATGTAATATAATACGTGGTCCAATTTAAAAATTATAGGTCAATATTAAGGTCCGATACCGGGCCGTTAGTTAACATAGAAAAGTGTCTTCGTATTTCCTTGTTTTAATGCACTATTTAAAATATACATAGTGTACCCCCTAATTGACCTATATTTATTTCCTGTGGTAGGGTACACTATTACCCCATAATATAATACCTGGTCCAATTCAAATATTATGGGTCAATATTAAGGTCTGATATTGCGCCTTGCGTTAGTTAACCATTGAAAGATGTCTTTGAATTTTTAAAGCATTTTAGAACGCTAATTTCTTCATTTTAAGCTTCTCAGAACACTCTATTTCGCATAGGCATACATAGTAAACTTTAGGGTCACGCTGTGTACTCTCTAATTGACCTATAATTATTTCCTGTGGTAGGGTACACTATTACCCTATAATATAATACGTGGTCCAATTTAAAAAATATAGGTCAATATTAAGGTCCGATACCGTGCCGTTAGTTAACATAGAAAAGTTTCTTCGTATTTCCTTGTTTTAATGCACTATTTAAAATATACATAGTGTACCCCCCTAATTGACCTATAATTATTTCCTGGGGTAGGGTACACTATTACCCTGTAATATAATACCTGGTCCAATTTAAATATTATGGGTCAATATTAAGGTCTGATATTGCGCCTTGCGCTAGTTAACCATTGAAAGATGTCTTTGAATTTTTAAAGCATTTTAGAACGTTTATTTCTTCATTTTAAGCTTCTCAGAACACTCTATTTCGCATAGGCATACATAGTAAACTTTAGGGTCACGCTGTGTACCCCTAATTGACCTATAAATATTTCTTGTGGTAGGGTACACTATTACCCTATAATATAATACGTGGTCCAATTTAAAAATTATAGGTCAATATTAAGGTCCGATACCGTGCCGTTAGTTAACATAGAAAAGTGTCTTTGAATTTTTAAAGCATTTTAGAACGCTTATTTCCTCATTTTAAGCTTCTCAGAACACTTTATTTCGCATAGGCATACATAGTAAACTTTAGGGTCACACTGTGTACCCCCTAATTGACCTATAATTATTTCCTGTGGTAGGGTACACTATTACCATGTAATATAATACGTGGTACAATTTAAAAATTATAGGTCAATATTAAGTTCCGATACCGTGCCGTTAGTTAACATAGAAAAGTGTCTTCGTATTTCCTTGTTTTAATGCACTATTTAAAATATACATAGTGTACCCCCTAATTGACCTATAATTATTTCCTGTGGTAGGGTGCACTATTACCCTGTAATATAATACCTGGTCCAATTCAAATATTATGGGTCAATATTAAGGTCTGATATTGCGCCTTGCGTTAGTTAACCATTGAAAGATGTCTTTAAATTTTAAAGCATTTTAGAACGCTAATTTCTTCATTTTAAGCTTCTCAGAACACTCTATTTCGCATAGGCATACATAGTAAACTTTAGGGTCACGCTGTGTACCCTCTAATTGACCTATAATTATTTCCTGTGGTAGGGTACAATATTACCCTATAATATAATACGTGGTCCAATTTAAAAATTATAGGTCAATATTAAGGTCCGATACCGTGCCGTTAGTTAACATAGAAAAGTGTCTTCGTATTTCCTTGTTTTTAATGCACAATTTAAAATATACATAGTGTACCCCCTAATTGACCTATAATTATTTCCTGTGGTAGGGTACACTATTACCCTGTAATATAATACCTGGTCCAATTTAAATATTATGGGTCAATATTAAGGTCTGATATTGCGCCTTGCGCTAGTTAACCATTGAAAGATGTCTTTGAATTTTTAAAGCATTTTAGAACGCTTATTTCTTCATTTTAAGCTTCTCAGAACACTCTATTTCGCATAAGCATACATAGTAAAATTTAGGGTCACGCTGTGTACCCCCTAAATGACCTATAATTATTTCCTGTGGTAGGGTACATTATTACCCTGTAATATAATACGTGGTCCAATTTAAAAATTATAGGTCAATATTAAGGTCCGATACCGTGCCGTTAGTTAACATTGAAAAATGTCTTTGAATTTTTAAAGCATTTTAGAACGCTTATTTCCTCATTTTAAGCTTCTCAGAACACTTTATTTCGCATAGGCATACATAGTAAAGTTTAGGGTCACGCTGTGTACCCCCTAATTGACCTATAATTATTTCCTGTTTTAGGATACACTATAACCCTGTAATATAATACGTGGTCCAATTTAAAAATTAAAGGTCAATATTAAGGTCCGATACCGTGCCGTTAGTTAACATAGAAAAGTGTCTTCGTATTTTCTTGTTTTAATGCACTATTTAAAACATACATAGTGTACCCCCTAATTGACCTATAATTATTTCCTGTTGTAGGGTACACTATTACCCTGTAATATAATACCTGGTCCAATTGAAATATTATGGTTCCATATTAAGGTCTGATATCGCGCCTTGCGTTAGTTAACCATTGAAAGATGTCTTTGAATTTTTAAAGCATTTTAGAACGCTTATTTCTTCATTTTAAGCTGCTCAGAACACTCTATTTCGCATAGGCATACATAGTAAATTTTAGGGTCATGCTGTGTACCTCCTAATTGACCTATAATTATTTCCTGTGGTAAGGTACACTATTACCCTGTAATATAATACGTGGTACAATTTAAAAATTATAGGTCAATATTAAGGTCCGATTCCGTGCCGTTAGTTAACATAGAAAAGTGTCTTCGTATTTCCTTGTTTTAATGCACTATTTAAAATATACATAGTGTACCCCCTAATTGACCTATAATTATTTCCTGTGGTAGGGTGCACTATTACCCTGTAATATAATACCTGGTCCAATTTAAATATTATGGGTCAATATTAAGGTCTGATATTGCGCCTTGCGCTAGTTAACCATTGAAAGATGTCTTTGAATTTTTAAAGCATTTTAGAACGCTTATTTCTTCATTTTAAGCTTCTCAGAACACTTTATTTCGCATAGGCATACATAGTAAAATTTAGGGTCACGCTGTGTACCCCCTAAATGACCTATAATTATTTCCTGTGGTAGGGCACACTATTACCCTGTAATATAATACGTGGTACAATTTAAAAATTATAGGTCAATATTAAGGTCCGATACCGTGCCGTTAGTTAACATAGAAAAATGTCTTTGAATTTTTAAAGCATTTTAGAACGCTTATTTCCTCATTTTAAGCTTCTCAGAACACTTTATTTCGCATAGGCATACATAGTAAACTTTAGGGTCACTCTGTGTACCCCCTAATTGACCTATAATTTTTTCCTGTGGTAGGGTACACTATAACCCTGTAATATAAAACGTGGTCCAGTTTAAAAATTATAGGTCAATATTAAGGTCCGATACCGTGCCGTTAGTTAACATAGAAAAGTGTCTTCGTATTTCCTTGTTTTAATGCACTATTTAAAATATACATAGTGTACCCCCTAATTGACCTATAATTATTTCCTGTGGTAGGGTACACTATTACCCTGTAATATAATACCTGGTCCAATTTAAATATTATGGGTCAATATTAAGGTCTGATATTGCGCCTTGCGTTAGTTAACCATTGAAAGATGTCTTTGAATTTTTAAAGCATTTTAGAACGCTTATTTCTTCATTTTAAGCCTCTCAGAACACTCTATTTCGCATAGGCATATATAGTAAACTTTAGGGTCACTCTGTGTACCCCCTAATTGACCTATAATTATTTCCTGTGGTAGGGTACACTATAACCCTGTAATATAATACGTGGTCAAATTTAAAAATTATAGGTCAATATTAAGGTCCGATACCGTGCCGTTAGTTAACATAGAAAAGTGTCTTCGTATTTCCTTGTTTTAATGCACTATTTAAAATATACATAGTGTACCCCCTAATTGACCTATATTTATTTCCTGTGGTAGGGTACACTATTACCCCGTAATATAATACCTGGTCCAATTCAAATATTATGGGTCAATATTAAGGTCTGATATTGCGCCTTGCGTTAGTTAACCATTGAAAGATGTCTTTGAATTTTTAAAGCATTTTAGAACGCTAATTTCTTCATTTTAAGCTTCTCAGAACACTCTATTTCGCATAGGCATACATAGTAAACTTTAGGGTCACGCTGTGTACCCTCTAATTGACCTATAATTATTTCCTGTGGTAGGGTACACTATTACCCTATAATATAATACGTGGTCCAATTTAAAAAATATAGGTCAATATTAAGGTCCGATACCGTGCCGTTAGTTAACATAGAAAAGTGTCTTCGTATTTCCTTGTTTTAATGCACTATTTAAAATATACATAGTGTACCCCCTAATTGACCTATAATTATTTCCTGGGGTAGGGTACACTATTACCCTGTAATATAATACCTGGTCCAATTTAAATATTATGGGTCAATATTAAGGTCTGATATTGCGCCTTGCGCTAGTTAACCATTGAAAGATGTCTTTGAATTTTTAAAGCATTTTAGAACGTTTATTTCTTCATTTTAAGCTTCTCAGAACACTCTATTTCGCATAGGCATACATAGTAAACTTTAGGGTCACGCTGTGTACCCCCTAATTGACCTATAATTATTTCTTGTGGTAGGGTACACTATTACCCTATAATATAATACGTTGTCCAATTTAAAAATTATAGGTCAATATTAAGGTCCGATACCGTGCCGTTAGTTAACATAGAAAAGTGTCTTTGAATTTTTAAAGCATTTTAGAACGCTTATTTCCTCATTTTAAGCTTCTCAGAACACTTTATTTCGCATAGGCATACATAGTAAACTTTAGGGTCACACTGTGTACCCCCTAATTGACCTATAATTATTTCCTGTGGTAGGGTACACTATTACCATGTAATATAATACGTGGTCCAATTTAAAAATTATAGGTCAATATTAAGTTCCGATACCGTGCCGTTATTTAACATAGAAAAGTGTCTTCGTATTTCCTTGTTTTAATGCACTATTTAAAATATACATAGTGTACCCCCTAATTGACCTATAATTATTTCCTGTGTTAGGGTGCACTATTACCCTGTAATATAATACCTGGTCCAATTCAAATATTATGGGTCAATATTAAGGTCTGATATTGCGCCTTGCGTTAGTTAACCATTGAAATATGTCTTTAAATTTTTAAAGCATTTTAGAACGCTAATTTCTTCATTTTAAGCTTCTCAGAACACTCTATTTCGCATAGGCATACATAGTAAACTTTAGGGTCACGCTGTGTACCCTCTAATTGACCTATAATTATTTCCTGTGGTAGGGTACAATATTACCCTATAATATAATACGTGGTCCAATTTAAAAATTATAGGTCAATATTAAGGTCCGATACCGTGCCGTTAGTTAACATAGAAAAGTGTCTTCGTATTTCCTTGTTTTAATGCACAATTTAAAATATACATAGTGTACCCCCTAATTGACCTATAATTATTTCCTGTGGTAGGGTACACTATTACCCTGTAATATAATACCTGGTCCAATTTAAATATTATGGGTCAATATTAAGGTCTGATATTGCGCCTTGCGCTAGTTAACCATTGAAAGATGTCTTTGAATTTTTAAAGCATTTTAGAACGCTTATTTCTTCATTTTAAGCTTCTCAGAACACTCTATTTCGCATAAGCATACATAGTAAAATTTAGGGTCACGCTGTGTACCCCCTAAATGACCTATAATTATTTCCTGTGGTAGGGTACACTATTACCCTGTAATATAATACGTGGTCCAATTTAAAAATTATAGGTCAATATTAAGGTCCGATACCGTGCCGTTAGTTAACATTGAAAAATGTCTTTGAATTTTTAAAGCATTTTAGAACGCTTATTTCCTCATTTTAAGCTTCTCAGAACACTTTATTTCGCATAGGCATACATAGTAAAGTTTAGGGTCACGCTGTGTACCCCCTAATTGACCTATAATTATTTCCTGTTTTAGGATACACTATAACCCTGTAATATAATACGTGGTCCAATTTAAAAATTATAGGTCAATATTAAGGTCCGATACCGTGCCGTTAGTTAACATAGAAAAGTGTCTTCGTATTTTCTTGTTTTAATGCACTATTTAAAACATACATAGTGTACCCCCTAATTGACCTATAATTATTTCCTGTTGTAGGGTACACTATTACCCTGTAATATAATACCTGGTCCAATTGAAATATTATGGTTCCATATTAAGGTCTGATATCGCGCCTTGCGTTAGTTAACCATTGAAAGATGTCTTTGAATTTTTAAAGCATTTTAGAACGCTTATTTCTTCATTTTAAGCTGCTCAGAACACTCTATTTCGCATAGGCATACATAGTAAATTTTAGGGTCATGCTGTGTACCTCCTAATTGACCTATAATTATTTCCTGTGGTAAGGTACACTATTACCCTGTAATATAATACGTGGTACAATTTAAAAATTATAGGTCAATATTAAGGTCCGATTCCGTGCCGTTAGTTAACATAGAAAAGTGTCTTCGTATTTCCTTGTTTTAATGCACTATTTAAAATATACATAGTGTACCCCCTAATTGACCTATAATTATTTCCTGTGGTAGGGTGCACTATTACCCTGTAATATAATACCTGGTCCAATTTAAATATTATGGGTCAATATTAAGGTCTGATATTGCGCCTTGCGCTAGTTAACCATTGAAAGATGTCTTTGAATTTTTAAAGCATTTTAGAACGCTTATTTCTTCATTTTAAGCTTCTCAGAACACTTTATTTCGCATAGGCATACATAGTAAAATTTAGGGTCACGCTGTGTACCCCCTAAATGACCTATAATTATTTCCTGTGGTAGGGCACACTATTACCCTGTAATATAATACGTGGTCCAATTTAAAAATTATAGGTCAATATTAAGGTCCGATACCGTGCCGTTAGTTAACATAGAAAAATGTCTTTGAATTTTTAAAGCATTTTAGAACGCTTATTTCCTCATTTTAAGCTTCTCAGAACACTTTATTTCGCATAGGCATACATAGTAAACTTTAGGGTCACTCTGTGTACCCCCTAATTGACCTATAATTTTTTCCTGTGGTAGGGTACACTATAACCCTGTAATATAATACGTGGTCCAGTTTAAAAATTATAGGTCAATATTAAGGTCCGATACCGTGCCGTTAGTTAACATAGAAAAGTGTCTTCGTATTTCCTTGTTTTAATGCACTATTTAAAATATACATAGTGTACCCCCTAATTGACCTATAATTATTTCCTGTGGTAGGGTACACTATTACCCTGTAATATAATACCTGGTCCAATTTAAATATTATGGGTCAATATTAAGGTCTGATATTGCGCCTTGCGTTAGTTAACCATTGAAAGATGTCTTTGAATTTTTAAAGCATTTTAGAA
The DNA here is from genome assembly GCF_982258835.1 of Parasteatoda tepidariorum. Lineage (NCBI taxonomy): Eukaryota > Metazoa > Arthropoda > Arachnida > Araneae > Theridiidae > Parasteatoda > Parasteatoda tepidariorum. The sequence continues at coordinate 190,037 of NW_028257396.1, read as the reverse complement.
CGCTTATTTCTTCATTTTAAGCATCTCAGAACACTCTATTTCGCATAGGCATATATAGTAAACTTTAGGGTCACTCTGTGTACCCCCTAATTGACCTATAATTATTTCCTGTGGTAGGGTACACTATAACCCTGTAATATAATACGTGGTCAAATTTAAAAATTATAGGTCAATATTAAGGTCCGATACCGTGCCGTTAGTTAACATAGAAAAGTGTCTTCGTATTTCCTTGTTTTAATGCACTATTTAAAATATACATAGTGTACCCCCTAATTGACCTATAATTATATCCTGTGGTAGGGTACACTATTACCCTGTAATATAATACCTGGTCCAATTTAAATATTATGGGTCAATATTAAGGTCTGATATTGCGCCTTGCGTTAGTTAACCATTGGAAGATGTCTTTGAATTTTTAAAGCATTTCAGAACGCTTATTTCTTCATTTTAAGCATCTCAGAACACTCTATTTCGCATAGGCATACATAGTAAAATTTAGGGTCACGCTGTGTAAACGCTAAATGACCTATAATTATTTCCTGTGGTAGGGTACACTATTACCCTGTAATATAATACGTGGTCCAATTTAAAAATATAGGTCAATATTAAGGTCCGATACCGTGCGGTTAGTTAACATAGAAAAATGTCTTTGAATTTTTAAAGCATTTTAGAACGCTTATTTCTTCATTTTAAGCTTCTCAGAACACTTTATTTCGCATAGGCATACATAGTAAAATTTAGGGTCACGCTGTGTACCCCCTAAATGACCTATAATTATTTCCTGTGGTAGGGCACACTATTACCCTGTAATATAATACGTGGTCCAATTTAAAAATTATAGGTCAATATTAAGGTCCGATACCGTGCCGTTAGTTAACATAGAAAAATGTCTTTGAATTTTTAAAGCATTTTAGAACGCTTATTTCCTCATTTTAAGCTTCTCAGAACACTTTATTTCGCATAGGCATACATAGTAAACTTTAGGGTCACTCTGTGTACCCCCTAATTGACCTATAATTATTTCCTGTGGTAGGGTACACTATAACCCTGTAATATAATACGTGGTCCAGTTTAAAAATTATAGGTCAATATTAAGGTCCGATGCCGTGCCGTTAGTTAACATAGAAAAGTGTCTTCGTATTTCCTTGTTTTAATGCACTATTTAAAATATACATAGTGTACCCCCTAATTGACCTATAATTATTTCCTGTGGTAGGGTACACTATTACCCTGTAATATAATACCTGGTCCAATTTAAATATTATGGGTCAATATTAAGGTCTGATATTGCGCCTTGCGTTAGTTAACCATTGAAAGATGTCTTTGAATTTTTAAAGCATTTTCGAACGCTTATTTCTTCATTTTAAGCATCTCAGAACACTCTATTTCGCATAGGCATATATAGTAAACTTTAGGGTCACTCTGTGTACCCCCTAATTGACCTATAATTATTTCCTGTGGTAGGGTACACTATAACCCTGTAATATAATACGTGGTCAAATTTAAAAATTATAGGTCAATATTAAGGTCCGATACCGTGCCGTTAGTTAACATAGAAAAGTGTCTTCGTATTTCCTTGTTTTAATGCACTATTTAAAATATACATAGTGTACCCCCTAATTGACCTATAATTATTTCCTGTGGTAGGGTACACTATTACCCCGTAATATAATACCTGGTCCAATTCAAATATTATGGGTCAATATTAAGGTCTGATATTGCGCCTTGCGTTAGTTAACCATTGAAAGATGTCTTTGAATTTTTAAAGCATTTTAGAACGCTAATTTCTTCATTTTAAGCTTCTCAGAACACTCTATTTCGCATAGGCATACATAGTAAACTTTAGGGTCACGCTGTGTACCCTCTAATTGACCTATAATTATTTCCTGTGGTAGGGTACACTATTACCCTATAATATAATACGTGGTCCAATTTAAAAATTATAGGTCAATATTAAGATCCGATACCGTGCCGTTAGTTAACATAGAAAAGTGTCTTCGTATTTCCTTGTTTTAATGCACTATTTAAAATATACATAGTGTACCCCCTAATTGACCTATAATTATTTCCTGTGGTAGGGTACACTATTACCCTGTAATATAATACCTGGTCCAAGTTAAATATTATGGGTCAATATTAAGGTCTGATATTGCGCCTTGCGCTAGTTAACCATTGAAAGATGTCTTTGAATTTTTAAAGCATTTTAGAACGCTTATTTCTTCATTTTAAGCTTCTCAGAACACTCTATTTCGCATAAGCATACATAGTAAACTTTAGGGTCACGCTGTGTACCCCCTAATTGACCTATAATTATTTCCTGTGGTAGGATACTCTATAACCCTGTAATATAATACGTGGTCCAATTTAAAAATGATAGGTCAATATTAAGGTCCGATACCGTGCCGTTAGTTAACATAGAAAAGTGTCTTCGAATTTCCTTGTTTTAATGCACTATTTAAAATATACATAGTGTACCCCCTAATTGACCTATAATTATTTCCTGTGGTAGGGTACACTATTACCCTCAGATATAATACCTGGTTCAAGTTAAATATTATGGGTCAATATTAAGGTCTGATATTGCGCCTTGCGTTAGTTAACCATTGAAAGATGTCTTTGAATTTTTAAAGCATTTTAGAACGCTTATTTCTTCATTTTAAGCATCTCAGAACACTCTATTTCGCATAGGCATACATAGTAAAATTTAGGGTCACGCTGTGTACCCCCTAAATGACCTATAATTATTTCCTGTGGTAGGGTACACTATTACCCTGTAATATAATACGTGGTCCAATTTAAAAATTATAGGTCAATATTAAGGTCCGATACCGTGCCGTTAGTTAACATAGAAAAATGTCTTTGAATTTTTAAAGCATTTTAGAACGCTTTTTTACTCATTTTAAGCTTCTCAGAACACTTTATTTCGCATAGGCATACATAGTAAACTTTAGGGTCACGCTGTGTACCCCCTAATTGACCTATAATTATTTCCTTTGGAAGGGTACACTATTACCCTGTAATATAATACCTGGTCCAATTTAAATATTATGGGTCAATATTAAGGTCTGATATTGCGCCTTGCGTTAGTTAACCATTGAAAGATGTCTTTGAATTTTTAAAGCATTTTAGAACGCTTATTTCTTCATTTTAAGCTTCTCAGAACACTCTATTTCGCATAGGCATACATAGTAAAATTTAGGGTCACGCTGTGTACCCCCTAAATGACCTATAATTATTTCCTGTGGTAGGGTACACTATTACCCTGTAATATAATACGTGTTCCAATTTAAAAATTATAGGTCAATATTAAGTTCCGATACCGTGCCGTTATTTAACATTGAAAAATGTCTTCGTATTTCCTTGTTTTAATGCACTATTTAAAATATTCATAGTGTACCCCCTAATTGACCTATAATTATTTCCTGTGGTAGGGTACACTATTACCCTGTAATACAATACCTGGTTCAATTTAAATATTATGGGTCAATATTAAGGTTTGATATTGCGCCTTGCGTTAGTTAACCATTGAAAGATGTCTTTGAATTTTTAAAGCATTTTTGAACGCTTATTTCTTCATTTTAAGCTTCTGAGAACACTTTATTTCGCATAGCAATACATAGTAAACTTTAGGGTCACGCTGTGTACCCCCTAATTGACCTATAATTATTTCCTGTGGTAGGGTACACTATTACCCTGTAATATAAAAGGTGGTCCAATTTAAAAATTATAGGTCAATATTAAGGTCCGATACCGTGCCGTTAGTTAGCATAGAAAAATGTCTTTGAATTTTTAAAGCATTTTAGAACGCTTATTTCCTCATTTTAAGCTTCTCAGAACACTTCATTTCGCATAGGCATACATAGAAAACTTTAGGGTCACTCTGCGTACCCCCTAATTGACCTATAATTATTTCCTGTGGTAGGGTACACTATAACCCTGTAATATAATACGTGGTCCAATTTAAAAATTATAGGTCAATATTAAGGTCCGATACCGTGCCGTTAGTTAACATAGAAAAGTGTCTTCGTATTTCCTTGTTTTAATGCACAATTTAAAATATACATAGTGTACCCCCTAATTGACCTATAATTATTTCCTGTGGTAGGGTACACTATTACCCTGTAATATAATACCTGGTCCAATTTAAATATTATGGGTCAATATTAAGGTCTGATATTGCGCCTTGCGCTAGTTAACCATTGAAAGATGTCTTTGAATTTTTAAAGCATTTTAGAACGCTTATTTCTTCATTTTAAGCTTCTCAGAACACTCTATTTCGCATAAGCATACATAGTAAAATTTAGGGTCACGCTCTGTACCCCCTAAATGACCTATAATTATTTCCTGTGGTAGGGTACACTATTACCCTGTAATATAATACGTGGTCCAATTTAAAAATTATAGGTCAATATTAAGGTCCGATACCGTGCCGTTAGTTAACATTGAAAAATGTCTTTGAATTTTTAAAGCATTTTAGAACGCTTATTTCCTCATTTTAAGCTTCTCAGAACACTTTATTTCGCATAGGCATACATAGTAAAGTTTAGGGTCACGCTGTGTACCCCCTAATTGACCTATAATTATTTCCTGTTTTAGGATACACTATAACCCTGTAATATAATACGTGGTCCAATTTAAAAATTATAGGTCAATATTTAGGTCCGATACCGTGCCGTTAGTTAACATAGAAAAGTGTCTTCGTATTTTCTTGTTTTAATGCACTATTTAAAACATACATAGTGTACCCCCTAATTGACCTATAATTATTTCCTGTTGTAGGGTACACTATTACCCTGTAATATAATACCTGGTCCAATTGAAATATTATGGTTCCATATTAAGGTCTGATATCGCGCCTTGCGTTAGTTAACCATTGAAAGATGTCTTTGAATTTTTAAAGCATTTTAGAACGCTTATTTCTTCATTTTAAGCTGCTCAGAACACTCTATTTCGCATAGGCATACATAGTAAATTTTAGGGTCATGCTGTGTACCTCCTAATTGACCTATAATTATTTCCTGTGGTAAGGTACACTATTACCCTGTAATATAATACGTGGTACAATTTAAAAATTATAGGTCAATATTAAGGTCCGATTCCGTGCCGTTAGTTAACATAGAAAAGTGTCTTCGTATTTCCTTGTTTTAATGCACTATTTAAAATATACATAGTGTACCCCCTAATTGACCTATAATTATTTCCTGTGGTAGGGTGCACTATTACCCTGTAATATAATACCTGGTCCAATTTAAATATTATGGGTCAATATTAAGGTCTGATATTGCGCCTTGCGCTAGTTAACCATTGAAAGATGTCTTTGAATTTTTAAAGCATTTTAGAACGCTTATTTCTTCATTTTAAGCTTCTCAGAACACTTTATTTCGCATAGGCATACATAGTAAAATTTAGGGTCACGCTGTGTACCCCCTAAATGACCTATAATTATTTCCTGTGGTAGGGCACACTATTACCCTGTAATATAATACGTGGTCCAATTTAAAAATTATAGGTCAATATTAAGGTCCGATACCGTGCCGTTAGTTAACATAGAAAAATGTCTTTAAATTTTTAAAGCATTTTAGAACGCTTATTTCCTCATTTTAAGCTTCTCAGAACACTTTATTTCGCATAGGCATACATAGTAAACTTTAGGGTCACTCTGTGTACCCCCTAATTGACCTATAATTATTTCCTGTGGTAGGGTACACTATAACCCTGTAATATAATACGTGGTCCAGTTTAAAAATTATAGGTCAATATTAAGGTCCGATGCCGTGCCGTTAGTTAACATAGAAAAGTGTCTTCGTATTTCCTTGTTTTAATGCACTATTTAAAATATACATAGTGTACCCCCTAATTGACCTATAATTATTTCCTGTGGTAGGGTACACTATTACCCTGTAATATAATACCTGGTCCAATTTAAATATTATGGGTCAATATTAAGGTCTGATATTGCGCCTTGCGTTAGTTAACCATTGAAAGATGTCTTTGAATTTTTAAAGCATTTTCGAACGCTTATTTCTTCATTTTAAGCATCTCAGAACACTCTATTTCGCATAGGCATATATAGTAAACTTTAGGGTCACTCTGTGTACCCCCTAATTGACCTATAATTATTTCCTGTGGTAGGGTACACTATAACCCTGTAATATAATACGTGGTCAAATTTAAAAATTATAGGTCAATATTAAGGTCCGATACCGTGCCGTTAGTTAACATAGAAAAGTGTCTTCGTATTTCCTTGTTTTAATGCACTATTTAAAATATACATAGTGTACCCCCTAATTGACCTATAATTATTTCCTGTGGAAGGGTACACTATTACCCCGTAATATAATACCTGGTCCAATTCAAATATTATGGGTCAATATTAAGGTCTGATATTGCGCCTTGCGTTAGTTAACCATTGAAAGATGTCTTTGAATTTTTAAAGCATTTTAGAACGCTAATTTCTTCATTTTAAGCTTCTCAGAACACTCTATTTCGCATAGGCATACATAGTAAACTTTAGGGTCACGCTGTGTACCCTCTAATTGACCTATAATTATTTCCTGTGGTAGGGTACACTATTACCCTATAATATAATACGTGGTCCAATTTAAAAATTATAGGTCAATATTAAGATCCGATACCGTGCCGTTAGTTAACATAGAAAAGTGTCTTCGTATTTCCTTGTTTTAATGCACTATTTAAAATATACATAGTGTACCCCTAATTGACCTATAATTATTTCCTGTGGTACGGGTACACTATTACCCTGTAATATAATACCTGGTCCAAGTTAAATATTATGGGTCAATATTAAGGTCTGATATTGCACCTTGCGCTAGTTAACCATTGAAAGATGTCTTTGAATTTTTAAAGCATTTTAGAACGCTTATTTCTTCATTTTAAGCTTCTCAGAACACTCTATTTCGCATAAGCATACATAGTAAACTTTAGGGTCACGCTGTGTACCCCCTAATTGACCTATAATTATTTTCCTGTGGTAGGATACACTATAACCCTGTAATATAATACGTGGTCCAATTTAAAAATTATAGGTCAATATTAAGGTCCGATACCGTGCCGTTAGTTAACATAGAAAAGTGTCTTCGAATTTCCTTGTTTTAATGCACTATTTAAAATATACATAGTGTACCCCCTAATTGACCTATAATTATTTCCTGTGGTAGGGTACACTATTACCCTCAGATATAATACCTGGTTCAAGTTAAATATTATGGGTCAATATTAAGGTCTGATATTGCGCCTTGCGTTAGTTAACCATTGAAAGATGTCTTTGAATTTTTAAAGCATTTTAGAACGCTTATTTCTTCATTTTAAGCATCTCAGAACACTCTATTTCGCATAGGCATACATAGTAAAATTTAGGGTCACGCTGTGTACCCCCTAAATGACCTATAATTATTTCCTGTGGTAGGGTACACTATTACCCTGTAATATAATACGTGGTCCAATTTAAAAATTATAGGTCAATATTAAGGTCCGATACCGTGCCGTTAGTTAACATAGAAAAATGTCTTTGAATTTTTAAAGCATTTTAGAACGCTTTTTTACTCATTTTAAGCTTCTCAGAACACTTTATTTCGCATAGGCATACATAGTAAACTTTAGGGTCACGCTGTGTACCCCCTAATTGACCTATAATTATTTCCTTTGGAAGGGTACACTATTACCCTGTAATATAATACCTGGTCCAATTTAAATATTATGGGTCAATATTAAGGTCTGATATTGCGCCTTGCGTTAGTTAACCATTGAAAGATGTCTTTGAATTTTTAAAGCATTTTAGAACGCTTATTTCTTCATTTTAAGCTTCTCAGAACACTCTATTTCGCATAGGCATACATAGTAAAATTTAGGGTCACGCTGTGTACCCCCTAAATGACCTATAATTATTTCCTGTGGTAGGGTACACTATTACCCTGTAATATAATACGTGTTTCCAATTTAAAAATTATGGTCAATATTAAGTTCCGATACCGTGCCGTTATTTAACATTGAAAATGTCTTCGTATTTCCTTGTTTTAATGCACTATTTAAAATATTCATAGTGTACCCCCTAATTGACCTATAATTATTTCCTGTGGTAGGGTACACTATTACCCTGTAATACAATACCTGGTTCAATTTAAATATTATGGGTCAATATTAAGGTTTGATATTGCGCCTTGCGTTAGTTAACCATTGAAAGATGTCTTTGAATTTTTAATGCATTTTTGAACGCTTATTTCTTCATTTTAAGCTTCTGAGAACACTTTATTTCGCATAGCAATACATAGTAAAATTTAGGGTCACGCTCTGTACCCCCTAAATGACCTATAATTATTTCCTGTGGTAGGGTACACTATTACCCTGTAATATAATACGTGGTCCAATTTAAAAATTATAGGTCAATATTAAGGTCCGATACCGTGCCGTTAGTTAACATTGAAAAATGTCTTTGAATTTTTAAAGCATTTTAGAACGCTTATTTCCTCATTTTAAGCTTCTCAGAACACTTTATTTCGCATAGGCATACATAGTAAAGTTTAGGGTCACGCTGTGTACCCCCTAATTGACCTATAATTATTTCCTGTTTTAGGATACACTATAACCCTGTAATATAATACGTGGTCCAATTTAAAAATTATAGGTCAATATTAAGGTCCGATACCGCGCCGTTAGTTAACATAGAAAAGTGTCTTCGTATTTTCTTGTTTTAATGCACTATTTAAAACATACATAGTGTACCCCCTAATTGACCTATAATTATTTCCTGTTGTAGGGTACACTATTACCCTGTAATATAATACCTGGTCCAATTGAAATATTATGGTTCCATATTAAGGTCTGATATCGCGCCTTGCGTTAGTTAACCATTGAAAGATGTCTTTGAATTTTTAAAGCATTTTAGAACGCTTATTTCTTCATTTTAAGCTGCTCAGAACACTCTATTTCGCATAGGCATACATAGTAAATTTTAGGGTCATGCTGTGTACCTCCTAATTGACCTATAATTATTTCCTGTGGTAAGGTACACTATTACCCTGTAATATAATACGTGGTACAATTTAAAAAATTATAGGTCAATATTAAGGTCCGATTCCGTGCCGTTAGTTAACATAGAAATGTGTCTTCGTATTTCCTTGTTTAATGCACTATTTAAAATATACATAGTGTACCCCCTAATTGACCTATAATTATTTCCTGTGGTAGGGTGCACTATTACCCTGTAATATAATACCTGGTCCAATTTAAATATTATGGGTCAATATTAAGGTCTGATATTGCGCCTTGCGCTAGTTAACCATTGAAAGATGTCTTTGAATTTTTAAAGCATTTTAGAACGCTTATTTCTTCATTTTAAGCTTCTCAGAACACTTTATTTCGCATAGGCATACATAGTAAAATTTAGGGTCACGCTGTGTACCCCCTAAATGACCTATAATTATTTCCTGTGGTAGGGCACACTATTACCCTGTAATATAATACGTGGTCAAATTTAAAAATTATAGGTCAATATTAAGGTCCGATACCGTGCCGTTAGTTAACATAGAAAAGTGTCTTCGTATTTCCTTGTTTAATGCACTATTTAAAATATACATAGTGTACCCCCTAATTGACCTATAATTATATCCTGTGGTAGGGTACACTATTACCCTGTAATATAATACCTGGTCCAATTGAAATATTATGGTTCCATATTAAGGTCTGATATCGCGCCTTGCGTTAGTTAACCATTGAAAGATGTCTTTGAATTTTTAAAGCATTTTAGAACGCTTATTTCTTCATTTTAAGCTTCTCAGAACACTCTATTTCGCATAAGCATACATAGTAAAATTTAGGGTCACGCTGTGTACCCCCTAAATGACCTATAATTATTTCCTGTGGTAGGGTACACTATTACCCTGTAATATAATACGTGGTCCAATTTAAAAATTATAGGTCAATATTAAGGACCGATACCGTACCGTTAGTTAACATAGAAAAATGTCTTTGAATTTTTAAAGCATTTTAGAACGCTTATTTCCTCATTTTAAGCTTCTCAGAACACTTTATTTCTCATAGGCATACATAGTAAACTTTAGGGTCTCTCTGTGTACCCCCTAATTGACCTATAACTATTTCCTGTGGTAGGGTACACTATAACCCTGTAATATAATACGTGGTCCAATTTAAAAATTATAGGTCAATATTAAGGTCCGATACCGTGCCGTTAGTTAACATAGAAAAGTGTCTTCGTATTTCCTTGTTTAATGCACTATTTAAAATATACATAGTGTACCCCCTAATTGACCTATAATTATTTCCTGTGGTAGGGTACACTATTACCCTGTAATATAATACGTGGTCCAATTTAAAAATTATAGGTCAATATTAAGGTCCGATACCGTGCCGTTAGTTAACATTGAAAAATGTCTTTGAATTTTTAAAGCATTTTAGAACGCTTATTTCCTCATTTTAAGCTTCTCAGAACACTTTATTTCTCATAGGCATACATAGTAAACTTTAGGGTCTCTCTGTGTACCCCCTAATTGACCTATAATTATTTCCTGTGGTAGGGTACACTATAACCCTGTAATATAATACGTGGTCCAATTTAAAAATTATAGGTCAATATTAAGGTCCGATACCGTGCCGTTAGTTACATAGAAAAATGTCTTTGAATTTTTAAAGCATTTTAGAACGCTTATTTCCTCATTTTAAGCTTCTCAGAACACTTTATTTCGCATAGGCATACATAGTAAACTTTAGGGTCACGCTGTGTACCCCCTAATTGACCTATAATTATTTCCTTTGGTGGGGTACACTATTACCCTGTAATATAATACCTGGTCCAATTTAAATATTATGGGTCAATATTAAGGTCTGATATTGCGCCTTGCGTTAGTTAACCATTGAAAGGTGTCTTTGAATTTTTAAAGCATTTTAGAACGCTTATTTCTTCATTTTAAGCTTCTCAGAGCACTCTATTTCGCATAGGCATACATAGTAAAATTTAGGGTCACGCTGTGTACCCCCTAAATGACCTATAATTATTTCCTGTGGTAGGGCACACTATTACCCTGTAATATAATACGTGGTCCAATTTAAAAATTATAGGTCTATATTAAGTTCCGATACCGTGCCGTTAGTTAACATTGAAAAATGTCTTCGTATTTCCTTGTTTAATGCACTATTTAAAATATACATAGTGTACCCCCTAATTGACCTATAATTATTTCCTGTGGTAGGGTACACTATTACCCTGTAATACAATACCTGGTTCAATTTAAATATTATGGGTCAATATTAAGGTTTGATATTGCGCCTTGCGTTAGTTAACCATTGAAGATGTCTTTGAATTTTTAAAGCATTTTAGAACGCTTATTTCTTCATTTTAAGCTTCTCAGAACACTCTATTTCGCATAGGCATACATAGTAAAATTTAGGGTCACGCTTTGTACCCCCTAAATGACCTATAATTATTTCCTGTGGTAGGGTACACTATTACCCTCTAATATAATACGTGGTCCAATTTAAAAATTATAAGTCAATATTAAGGTCCGATACCGTACCGTTAGTTAACATAGAAAAATGTCTTTGAATTTTTAAAGCATTTTAGAACGCTTATTTCCTCATTTTAAGCTTCTCAGAACACTTTATTTCGCATAGGCATACATAGTAAACTTTAGGGTCTCTCTGTGTACCCCCTAATTGACCTATAATTATTTCCTGTGGTAGGGTACACTATAACCCTGTAATATAATACGTGGTCCAATTTAAAAATTATAGGTCAATATTAAGGTCCGATACCGTGCCGTTAGTTAACATAGAAAAGTGTCTTCGTATTTCCTTGTTTTAATGCACTATTTAAAATATACATAGTGTACCCCCTAATTGACCTATAATTATATCCTGTGGTAGGGTACACTATTACCCTGTAATATAATACCTGGTCCAATTGAAATATTATGGTTCCATATTAAGGTCTGATATCGCGCCTTGCGTTAGTTAACCATTGAAAGATGTCTTTGAATTTTTAAAGCATTTTAGAACGCTTATTTCTTCATTTTAAGCTTCTCAGAACACTCTATTTCGCATAAGCATACATAGTAAAATTTAGGGTCACGCTGTGTACCCCCTAAATGACCTATAATTATTTCCTGTGGTAGGGTACACTATTACCCTGTAATATAATACGTGGTCCAATTTAAAAATTATAGGTCAATATTAAGGACCGATACCGTACCGTTAGTTAACATAGAAAAATGTCTTTGAATTTTTAAAGCATTTTAGAACGCTTATTTCCTCATTTTAAGCTTCTCAGAACACTTTATTTCTCATAGGCATACATAGTAAACTTTAGGGTCTCTCTGTGTACCCCCTAATTGACCTATAACTATTTCCTGTGGTAGGGTACACTATAACCCTGTAATATAATACGTGGTCCAATTTAAAAATTATAGGTCAATATTAAGGTCCGATACCGTGCCGTTAGTTAACATAGAAAAGTGTCTTCGTATTTCCTTGTTTTAATGCACTATTTAAAATATACATAGTGTACCCCCTAATTGACCTATAATTATTTCCTGTGGTAGGGTACACTATTACCCTGTAATATAATACGTGGTCCAATTTAAAAATTATAGGTCAATATTAAGGTCCGATACCGTGCCGTTAGTTAACATTGAAAAATGTCTTTGAATTTTAAAGCATTTTAGAACGCTTATTTCCTCATTTTAAGCTTCTCAGAACACTTTATTTCTCATAGGCATACATAGTAAACTTTAGGGTCTCTCTGTGTACCCCCTAATTGACCTATAATTATTTCCTGTGGTAGGGTACACTATAACCCTGTAATATAATACGTGGTCCAATTTAAAAATTATAGGTCAATATTAAGGTCCGATACCGTGACGTTAGTTAACATAGAAAAGTGTCTTCGTATTTCCTTGTTTTAATGCACTATTTAAAATATACATAGTGTACCCCCTAATTGACCTATAATTATTTCCTGTGGTAGGGTACACTATTACCCTGTAATATAATACCTATTCCAATTTAAATATTATGGGTCAATATTAAGGTCTGATATTGTGCCTTGCGTTAGTTAACCATTGAAAGATGTCTTTGAATTTTTAAAGCATTTTAGAACGCTTATTTCTTCATTTTAAGCTTCTCAGAACACTCTATTTCGCATAGGCATACATAGTAAAATTTAGGGTCACGCTGTGTACCCCTAAATGACCTATAATTATATCCTGTGGTAGGGTACACTATTACCCTGTAATATAATACGTGGTCCAATTTAAAAATTATAGGTCAATATTAAGGTCCGATACCGTGCCGTTAGTTAACATAGAAAAATGTCTTTGAATTTTTAAAGCATTTTAGAACGCTTATTTCCTCATTTTAAGCTTCTCAGAACACTTTATTTCGCATAGGCATACATAGTAAACTTTAGGGTCACGCTGTGTAACCCCTAATTGACCTATAATTATTTCCTTTGGTGGGGTACACTATTACCCTGTAATATAATACCTGGTCCAATTTAAATATTATGGGTCAATATTAAGGTCTGATATTGCGCCTTGCGTTAGTTAACCATTGAAAGATGTCTTTGAATTTTTAAAGCATTTTAGAACGCTTATTTCTTCATTTTAAGCTTCTCAGAGCACTCTATTTCGCATAGGCATACATAGTAAAATTTAGGGTCACGCTGTGTACCCCCTAAATGACCTGTAATTATTTCCTGCGGTTGGGCACACTATTACCCTGTAATATAATACGTGGTCCAATTTAAAAATTATAGGTCAATATTAAGTTCCGATACGTGCCGTTAGTTAACATTGAAAAATGTCTTCGTATTTCCTTGTTTTAATGCACTATTTAAAATTATACATAGTGTACCCCCTAATTGACCTATAATTATTTCCTGTGGTAGGGTACACTATTACCCTGTAATACAATACCTGGTTCAATTTAAATATTATGGGTCAATATTAAGGTTTGATATTGCGCCTTGCGTTAGTTAACCATTGAAAGATGTCTTTGAATTTTTAAAGCATTTTAGAACGCTTATTTCTTCATTTTAAGCTTCTCAGAACACTCTATTTCGCATAGGCATACATAGTAAAATTTAGGGTCACGCTGTGTACCCCCTAAATGACCTATAATTATTTCTTGTGGTAGGGTACACTATTACCCTCTAATATAATACGTGGTCCAATTTAAAAATTATAGGTCAATATTAAGGTCCGATACAGTGCCGTTAGTTAACATAGAAAAATGTCTTTGAATTTTTAAAGCATTTTAGAACGCTTATTTCCTCACTTTAAGCTTCTCAGAACACTTTATTTCGCATAGGCATACATAGTAAACTTTAGGGTCACTCTGTGTACCCCCTAATTGACCTATAATTATTTCCTGTGGTAGGGTACACTATAACCCTGTAATATAATACGTGGTCCAATTTAAAAATTATAGGTCAATATTAAGGTGCAATACCGTGCCGTTAGTTAACATAGAAAAGTGTCTTCGTATTTTCTTGTTTTAATGCACTATTTAAAACATACATAGTGTACCCCCTAATTGACCTATAATTATTTCCTGTTGTAGGGTACACTATTACCCTGTAATATAATACCTGGTCCAATTGAAATATTATGGTTCCATATTAAGGTCTGATATCGCGCCTTGCGTTAGTTAACCATTGAAAGATGTCTTTGAATTTTTAAAGCATTTTAGAACGCTTATTTCTTCATTTTAAGCTTCTCAGAACACTCTATTTCGCATAAGCATACATAGTAAAATTTAGGGTCACGCTGTGTACCCCCTAAATGACCTATAATTATTTCCTGTGGTAGGGTACACTATTACCCTGTAATATAATACGTGGTCCAATTTAAAAATTATAGGTCAATATTAAGGACCGATACCGTACCGTTAGTTAACATAGAAAAATGTCTTTGAATTTTTAAAGCATTTTAGAACGCTTATTTCCTCATTTTAAGCTTCTCAGAACACTTTATTTCGCATAGGCATACATAGTAAACTTTAGGGTCACGCTGTGTACCCCCTAATTGACCTATAATTATTTCCTTTGGTGGGGTACACTATTACCCTGTAATATAATACCTGGTCCAATTTAAATATTATGGGTCAATATTAAGGTCTGATATTGCGCCTTGCGTTAGTTAACCATTGAAAGATGTCTTTGAATTTTTAAAGCATTTTAGAACGCTTATTTCTTCATTTTAAGCTTCTCAGAGCACTCTATTTCGCATAGGCATACATAGTAAAATTTAGGGTCACGCTGTGTACCCCCTAAATGACCTATAATTATTTCCTGTGGTAGGGCACACTATTACCCTGTAATATAATACGTGGTCCAATTTAAAAATTATAGGTCTATATTAAGTTCCGATACCGTGCCGTTAGTTAACATTGAAAAATGTCTTCGTATTTCCTTGTTTTAATGCACTATTTAAAATATACATAGTGTACCCCCTAATTGACCTATAATTATTTCCTGTGGTAGGGTACACTATTACCCTGTAATACAATACCTGGTTCAATTTAAATATTATGGGTCAATATTAAGGTTTGATATTGCGCCTTGCGTTAGTTAACCATTGAAAGATGTCTTTGAATTTTTAAAGCATTTTAGAACGCTTATTTCTTCATTTTAAGCTTCTCAGAACACTCTATTTCGCATAGGCATACATAGTAAAATTTAGGGTCACGCTTTGTACCCCCTAAATGACCTATAATTATTTCCTGTGGTAGGGTACACTATTACCCTCTAATATAATACGTGGTCCAATTTAAAAATTATAAGTCAATATTAAGGTCCGATACCGTACCGTTAGTTAACATAGAAAAATGTCTTTGAATTTTTAAAGCATTTTAGAACGCTTATTTCCTCATTTTAAGCTTCTCAGAACACTTTATTTCGCATAGGCATACATAGTAAACTTTAGGGTCTCTCTGTGTACCCCCTAATTGACCTATAATTATTTCCTGTGGTAGGGTACACTATAACCCTGTAATATAATACGTGGTCCAATTTAAAAATTATAGGTCAATATTAAGGTCCGATACCGTGCCGTTAGTTAACATAGAAAAGTGTCTTCGTATTTCCTTGTTTTAATGCACTATTTAAAATATACATAGTGTACCCCCTAATTGACCTATAATTATATCCTGTGGTAGGGTACACTATTACCCTGTAATATAATACCTGGTCCAATTGAAATATTATGGTTCCATATTAAGGTCTGATATCGCGCCTTGCGTTAGTTAACCATTGAAAGATGTCTTTGAATTTTTAAAGCATTTTAGAACGCTTATTTCTTCATTTTAAGCTTCTCAGAACACTCTATTTCGCATAAGCATACATAGTAAAATTTAGGGTCACGCTGTGTACCCCCTAAATGACCTATAATTATTTCCTGTGGTAGGGTACACTATTACCCTGTAATATAATACGTGGTCCAATTTATAGGTCAATATTAAGGACCGATACCGTACCGTTAGTTAACATAGAAAAATGTCTTTGAATTTTTAAAGCATTTTAGAACGCTTATTTCCTCATTTTAAGCTTCTCAGAACACTTTATTTCTCATAGGCATACATAGTAAACTTTAGGATCTCTCTGTGTACCCCCTAATTGACCTATAACTATTTCCTGTGGTAGGGTACACTATAACCCTATAATATAATACGTGGTCCAATTTAAAAATTATAGGTCAATATTAAGGTCCGATACCGTGCCGTTAGTTAACATAGAAAAGTGTCTTCGTATTTCCTTGTTTTAATGCACTATTTAAAATATACATAGTGTACCCCCTAATTGACCTATAATTATTTCCTGTGGTAGGGTACACTATTACCCTGTAATAAAATACGTGGTCCAATTTAAAAATTATAGGTCAATATTAAGGTCCGATACCGTGCCGTTAGTTAACATTGAAAAATGTCTTTGAATTTTTAAAGCATTTTAGAACGCTTATTTCCTCATTTTAAGCTTCTCAGAACACTTTATTTCTCATAGGCATACATAGTAAACTTTAGGGTCTCTCTGTGTACCCCCTAATTGACCTATAATTATTTCCTGTGGTAGGGTACACTATAACCCTGTAATATAATACGTGGTCCAATTTAAAAATTATAGGTCAATATTAAGGTCCGATACCGTGACGTTAGTTAACATAGAAAAGTGTCTTCGTATTTCCTTGTTTTAATGCACTATTTAAAATATACATAGTGTACCCCCTAATTGACCTATAATTATTTCCTGTGGTAGGGTACACTATTACCCTGTAATATAATACCTATTCCAATTTAAATATTATGGGTCAATATTAAGGTCTGATATTGTGCCTTGCGTTAGTTAACCATTGAAAGATGTCTTTGAATTTTTAAAGCATTTTAGAACGCTTATTTCTTCATTTTAAGCATCTCAGAACACTCTATTTCGCATAGGCATACATAGTAAAATTTAGGGTCACGCTGTGTACCCCCTAAATGACCTATAATTATATCCTGTGGTAGGGTACACTATTACCCTGTAATATAATACGTGGTCCAATTTAAAAATTATAGGTCAATATTAAGGTCCGATACCGTGCCGTTAGTTAACATAGAAAAATGTCTTTGAATTTTTAAAGCATTTTAGAACGCTTATTTCCTCATTTTAAGCTTCTCAGAACACTTTATTTCGCATAGGCATACATAGTAAACTTTAGGGTCACGCTGTGTAACCCCTAATTGACCTATAATTATTTCCTTTGGTGGGGTACACTATTACCCTGTAATATAATACCTGGTCCAATTTAAATATTATGGGTCAATATTAAGGTCTGATATTGCGCCTTGCGTTAGTTAACCATTGAAAGATGTCTTTGAATTTTTAAAGCATTTTAGAACGCTTATTTCTTCATTTTAAGCTTCTCAGAGCACTCTATTTCGCATAGGCATACATAGTAAAATTTAGGGTCACGCTGTGTACCCCCTAAATGACCTGTAATTATTTCCTGCGGTAGGGCACACTATTACCCTGTAATATAATACGTGGTCCAATTTAAAAATTATAGGTCAATATTAAGTTCCGATACGTGCCGTTAGTTAACATTGAAAAATGTCTTCGTATTTCCTTGTTTTAATGCACTATTTAAAATATACATAGTGTACCCCCTAATTGACCTATAATTATTTCCTGTGGTAGGGTACACTATTACCCTGTAATACAATACCTGGTTCAATTTAAATATTATGGGTCAATATTAAGGTTTGATATTGCGCCTTGCGTTAGTTAACCATTGAAAGATGTCTTTGAATTTTTAAAGCATTTTAGAACGCTTATTTCTTCATTTTAAGCTTCTCAGAACACTCTATTTCGCATAGGCATACATAGTAAAATTTAGGGTCACGCTGTGTACCCCCTAAATGACCTATAATTATTTCTTGTGGTAGGGTACACTATTACCCTCTAATATAATACGTGGTCCAATTTAAAAATTATAGGTCAATATTAAGGTCCGATACAGTGCCGTTAGTTAACATAGAAAAATGTCTTTGAATTTTTAAAGCATTTTAGAACGCTTATTTCCTCACTTTAAGCTTCTCAGAACACTTTATTTCGCATAGGCATACATAGTAAACTTTAGGGTCACTCTGTGTACCCCCTAATTGACCTATAATTATTTCCTGTGGTAGGGTACACTATAACCCTGTAATATAATACGTGGTCCAATTTAAAAATTATAGGTCAATATTAAGGTGCAATACCGTGCCGTTAGTTAACATAGAAAAGTGTCTTCGTATTTTCTTGTTTTAATGCACTATTTAAAACATACATAGTGTACCCCCTAATTGACCTATAATTATTTCCTGTTGTAGGGTACACTATTACCCTGTAATATAATACCTGGTCCAATTGAAATATTATGGTTCCATATTAAGGTCTGATATCGCGCCTTGCGTTAGTTAACCATTGAAAGATGTCTTTGAATTTTTAAAGCATTTTAGAACGCTTATTTCTTCATTTTAAGCTTCTCAGAACACTCTATTTCGCATAGGCATACATAGTCAATTTTAGGGTCACGCTGTGTACCACCTAATTGACCTATAATTATTTCCTGTGGTAAGGTACACTATTACCTTGTAATAAAATACGTGGTACAATTTAAAAATTATAGGTCAATATTAAGGTCCGATACCGTGCCGTTAGTTAACATAGAAAAGTGTCTTCGTATTTCCTTGTTTTAATGCACTATTTAAAATATACATAGTGTACCCCCTATATGACCTATAATTATTTCCTTTGGTAGGGTACACTATTACCCTGTAATACAATACCTGGTCCAATTTAAATTTTATGGGTCAATATTAAGGTCTGATATTGCGCCTTGCGTTAGTTAACCATTGAAAGATGTCTTTGAATTTTTAAAGCATTTTAGAACGCTTATTTCTTCATTTTAAGCTTCTCAGAACACTCAATTTCGCATAGGCATACATAGTAAAATTTAGGGTCACGCTGTGTACCCCCTAAATGACCTATAATTATTTCCTGTGGTAGGGTACACTATTACCCTGTAATATAATACGTGGTCCAATTTAAAAATTATAGGTCAATATTAAGTTCCGATACCGTGCCGTTAGTTAACATTGAAAAATGTCTTCGTATTTCCTTGTTTTAATGCACTATTTAAAATATACATAGTGTACCCCCTAATTGACCTATAATTATTTCCTGTGGTAGGGTACACTATTACCCTGTAATATAATACCTGGTCCAATTTAAATATTATGGGTCAATATTAAGGTCTGATATTGCGCCTTGCGCTAGTTAACCATTGAAAGATGTCTTTGAATTTTTAAAGCATTTTAGAACGCTTATTTCTTCATTTTAAGCTTCTCAGAACACTCTATTTCGCATAGGCATACATAGTAAATTTTAGGGTCACGCTGTGTACCACCTAATTGACCTATAATTATTTCCTGTGGTAGGGTACACTATTACCCTATAATATAATACGTGGTACAATTTAAATATTATGGGTCAATATTAAGGTCTGATATTGCGCCTTGCGTTAGTTAACCATTGAAAGATGTCTTTGAATTTTTAAAGCATTTTAGAACGCTTATTTCTTCATTTTAAGCTTCTCAGAACACTCTATTTCGCATAGGCATACATAGTAAATTTTAGGGTCACGCTGTGTACCACCTAATTGACCTATAATTATTTCCTGAGGTAGGGTACACTATTACCCTGTAATATAATACGTGGTACAATTTAAAAATTATAGGTCAATATTAAGGTCCGATACCGTGCCGTTAGTTAACATAGAAAAGTGTCTTCGTATTTCCTTGTTTTAATGCACTATTTAAAATATACATAGTGTACCCCCTAATTGACCTATAATTATTTCCTGTGGTAGGGTACACTATTACCCTGTAATATAATACCTGGTCCAATTTAAATATTATGGGTCAATATTAAGGTCTGATATTGCGCCTTGCGCTAGTTAACCATTGAAAGATGTCTTTGAATTTTTAAAGCATTTTAGAACGCTTATTTCTTCATTTTAAGCTTCTCAGAACACTCTATTTCGCATAAGCATACATAGTAAAATTTAGGGTCACGCTGTGTACCCCCTAAATGACCTATAATTATTTCCTGTGGTAGGGTACACTATTACCCTGTAATATAATACGTGGTCCAATTTAAAAATTATAGGTCAATATTAAGGTCCGATACCGTGCCGTTAGTTAACATTGAAAAATGTCTTTGAATTTTTAAAGCATTTTAGAACGCTTATTTCCTCATTTTAAGCTTCTCAGAACACTTTATTTCGCATAGGCATACATAGTAAACTTTAGGGTCTCTCTGTGTACCCCCTAATTGACCTATAATTATTTCCTGTGGTAGGGTACACTATAACCCTGTAATATAATACGTGGTCCAATTTAAAAATTATAGGTCAATATTAAGGTCCGATACCGTGACGTTAGTTAACATAGAAAAGTGTCTTCGTATTTCCTTGTTTTAATGCACTATTTAAAATATACATAGTGTACCCCCTAATTGACCTATAATTATTTCCTGTGGTAGGGTACACTATTACCCTGTAATATAATACCTATTCCAATTTAAATATTATGGGTCAATATTAAGGTCTGATATTGCGCCTTGCGTTAGTTAACCATTGAAAGATGTCTTTGAATTTTTAAAGCATTTTAGAACGCTTATTTCTTCATTTTAAGCATCTCAGAACACTCTATTTCACATAGGCATACATAGTAAAATTTAGGGTCACGCTGTGTACCCCCTAAATGACCTATAATTATATCCTGTGGTAGGGTACACTATTACCCTGTAATATAATACGTGGTCCAATTTAAAAATTATAGGTCAATATTAAGGTCCGATACCGTGCCGTTAGTTAACATAGAAAAATGTCTTTGAATTTTTAAAGCATTTTAGAACGCTTATTTCCTCATTTTAAGCTTCTCAGAACACTTTATTTCGCATAGGCATACATAGTAAACTTTAGGGTCACGCTGTGTACCCCCTAATTGACCTATAATTATTTCCTTTGGTGGGGTACACTATTACCCTGTAATATAATACCTGGTCCAATTTAAATATTATGGGTCAATATTAAGGTCTGATATTGCGCCTTGCGTTAGTTAACCATTGAAAGATGTCTTTGAATTTTTAAAGCATTTTAGAACGCTTATTTCTTCATTTTAAGCTTCTCAGAGCACTCTATTTCGCATAGGCATACATAGTAAAATTTAGGGTCACGCTGTGTACCCCCTAAATGACCTATAATTATTTCCTGTGGTAGGGCACACTATTACCCTGTAATATAATACGTGGTCCAATTTAAAAATTATAGGTCTATATTAAGTTCCGATACCGTGCCGTTAGTTAACATTGAAAAATGTCTTCGTATTTCCTTGTTTTAATGCACTATTTAAAATATACATAGTGTACCCCCTAATTGACCTATAATTATTTCCTGTGGTAGGGTACACTATTACCCTGTAATACAATACCTGGTTCAATTTAAATATTATGGGTCAATATTAAGGTTTGATATTGCGCCTTGCGTTAGTTAACCATTGAAAGATGTCTTTGAATTTTTAAAGCATTTTAGAACGCTTATTTCTTCATTTTAAGCTTCTCAGAACACTCTATTTCGCATAGGCATACATAGTAAAATTTAGGGTCACGCTTTGTACCCCCTAAATGACCTATAATTATTTCCTGTGGTAGGGTACACTATTACCCTCTAATATAATACGTGGTCCAATTTAAAAATTATAAGTCAATATTAAGGTCCGATACCGTACCGTTAGTTAACATAGAAAAATGTCTTTGAATTTTTAAAGCATTTTAGAACGCTTATTTCCTCATTTTAAGCTTCTCAGAACACTTTATTTCGCATAGGCATACATAGTAAACTTTAGGGTCTCTCTGTGTACCCCCTAATTGACCTATAATTATTTCCTGTGGTAGGGTACACTATAACCCTGTAATATAATACGTGGTCCAATTTAAAAATTATAGGTCAATATTAAGGTCCGATACCGTGCCGTTAGTTAACATAGAAAAGTGTCTTCGTATTTCCTTGTTTTAATGCACTATTTAAAATATACATAGTGTACCCCCTAATTGACCTATAATTATTTCCTGTGGTAGGGTACACTATAACCCTGTAATATAATACCTGGTCCAATTTAAATATTATGGGTCAATATTAAGGTCTGATATTGCGCCTTGCGTTAGTTAACCATTGAAAGATGTCTTTGAATTTTTAAAGCATTTTAGAACGCTTATTTCTTCATTTTAAGCTTCTCAGAACACTCTATTTCGCATAGGCATACATAGTAAATTTAAGGGTCACGCTGTGTACCACCTAATTGACCTATAATTATTTCCTGTGGTAAGGTACACTATTACCCTGTAATATAATACGTGGTACAATTTAAAAATTATAGGTCAATATTAAGGTCCGATACCGTGCCGTTAGTTAACATAGAAAAGTGTCTTCGTATTTCCTTGTTTTAATGCACTATTTAAAATATACATAGTGTACCCCCTAATTGACCTATAATTATTTCCTGTGGTAGGGTACACTATTACCCTGTAATATAATACCTGGTCCAATTTAAATATTATGGGTCAATATTAAGGTCTGATATTGCGCCTTGCGCTAGTTAACCATTGAAAGATGTCTTTGAATTTTTAAAGCATTTTAGAACGCTTATTTCTTCATTTTAAGCTTCTCAGAACACTCTATTTCGCATAAGCATACATAGTAAAATTTAGGGTCACGCTGTGTACCCCCTAAATGACCTATAATTATTTCCTGTGGTAGGGTACACTATTACCCTGTAATATAATACGTGGTCCAATTTAAAAATTATAGGTCAATATTAAGGTCCGATACCGTGCCGTTAGTTAACATTGAAAAATGTCTTTGAATTTTTAAAGCATTTTAGAACGCTTATTTCCTCATTTTAAGCTTCTCAGAACACTTTATTTCTCATAGGCATACATAGTAAACTTTAGGGTCTCTCTGTGTACCCCCTAATTGACCTATAATTATTTCCTGTGGTAGGGTACACTATAACCCTGTAATATAATACGTGGTCCAATTTAAAAATTATAGGTCAATATTAAGGTCCGATACCGTGACGTTAGTTAACATAGAAAAGTGTCTTCGTATTTCCTTGTTTTAATGCACTATTTAAAATATACATAGTGTACCCCCTAATTGACCTATAATTATTTCCTGTGGTAGGGTACACTATTACCCTGTAATATAATACCTATTCCAATTTAAATATTATGGGTCAATATTAAGGTCTGATATTGTGCCTTGCGTTAGTTAACCATTGAAAGATGTCTTTGAATTTTTAAAGCATTTTAGAACGCTTATTTCTTCATTTTAAGCATCTCAGAACACTCTATTTCGCATAGGCATACATAGTAAAATTTAGGGTCACGCTGTGTACCCCCTAAATGACCTATAATTATATCCTGTGGTAGAGTACACTATTACCCTGTAATATAATACGTGGTCCAATTTAAAAATTATAGGTCAATATTAAGGTCCGATACCGTGCCGTTAGTTAACATAGAAAAATGTCTTTGAATTTTTAAAGCATTTTAGAACGCTTATTTCCTCATTTTAAGCTTCTCAGAACACTTTATTTCGCATAGGCATACATAGTAAACTTAAGGGTCACGCTGTGTAACCCCTAATTGACCTATAATTATTTCCTTTGGTGGGGTACACTATTACCCTGTAATATAATACCTGGTCCAATTTAAATATTATGGGTCAATATTAAGGTCTGATATTGCGCCTTGCGTTAGTTAACCATTGAAAGATGTCTTTGAATTTTTAAAGCATTTTAGAACGCTTATTTCTTCATTTTAAGCTTCTCAGAGCACTCTATTTCGCATAGGCATACATAGTAAAATTTAGGGTCACGCTGTGTACCCCCTAAATGACCTGTAATTATTTCCTGCGGTAGGGCACACTATTACCCTGTAATATAATACGTGGTCCAATCTAAAAATTATAGGTCAATATTAAGTTCCGATACGTGCCGTTAGTTAACATAGAAAAGTGTCTTCGTATTTTCTTGTTTTAATGCACTATTTAAAACATACATAGTGTACCCCCTAATTGACCTATAATTATTTCCTGTTGTAGGGTACACTATTACCCTGTAATATAATACCTGGTCCAATTGAAATATTATGGTTCCATATTAAGGTCTGATATCGCGCCTTGCGTTAGTTAACCATTGAAAGATGTCTTTGAATTTTTAAAGCATTTTAGAACGCTTATTTCTTCATTTTAAGCATCTCAGAACACTCTATTTCGCATAGGCATACATAGTAAAATTTAGGGTCACGCTGTGTACCCCCTAAATGACCTATAATTATATCCTGTGGTAGGGTACACTATTACCCTGTAATATAATACGTGGTCCAATTTAAAAATTATAGGTCAATATTAAGGACCGATACCGTACCGTTAGTTAACATAGAAAAATGTCTTTGAATTTTTAAAGCATTTTAGAACGCTTATTTCCTCATTTTAAGCTTCTCAGAACACTTTATTTCTCATAGGCATACATAGTAAACTTTAGGGTCTCTCTGTGTACCCCCTAATTGACCTATAGTTATTTCCTGTGGTAGGGTACACTATAACCCTGTAATATAATACGTGGTCCAATTTAAAAATTATAGGTCAATATTAAGGTCCGATACCGTGACGTTAGTTAACATAGAAAAGTGTCTTCGTATTTCCTTGTTTTAATGCACTATTTAAAATATACATAGTTTACCCCCTAATTGACCTATAATTATTTCCTGTGGTAGGGTACACTATTACCCTGTAATATAATACCTATTCCAATTTAAATATTATGGGTCAATATTAAGGTCTGATATTGTGCCTTGCGTTAGTTAACCATTGAAAGATGTCTTTGAATTTTTAAAGCATTTTAGAACGCTTATTTCTTCATTTTAAGCATCTCAGAACACTCTATTTCGCATAGGCATACATAGTAAAATTTAGGGTCACGCTGTGTACCCCCTAAATGACCTATAATTATATCCTGTGGTAGAGTACACTATTACCCTGTAATATAATACGTGGTCCAATTTAAAAATTATAGGTCAATATTAAGGTCCGATACCGTGCCGTTAGTTAACATAGAAAAATGTCTTTGAATTTTTAAAGCATTTTAGAACGCTTATTTCCTCATTTTAAGCTTCTCAGAACACTTTATTTCGCATAGGCATACATAGTAAACTTTAGGGTCACGCTGTGTAACCCCTAATTGACCTATAATTATTTCCTTTGGTGGGGTACACTATTACCCTGTAATATAATACCTGGTCCAATTTAAATATTATGGGTCAATATTAAGGTCTGATATTGCGCCTTGCGTTAGTTAACCATTGAAAGATGTCTTTGAATTTTTAAAGCATTTTAGAACGCTTATTTCTTCATTTTAAGCTTCTCAGAGCACTCTATTTCGCATAGGCATACATAGTAAAATTTAGGGTCACGCTGTGTACCCCCTAAATGACCTGTAATTATTTCCTGCGGTAGGGCACACTATTACCCTGTAATATAATACGTGGTCCAATTTAAAAATTATAGGTCAATATTAAGTTCCGATACGTGCCGTTAGTTAACATTGAAAAATGTCTTCGTATTTCCTTGTTTTAATGCACTATTTAAAATATACATAGTGTACCCCCTAATTGACCTATAATTATTTCCTGTGGTAGGGTACACTATTACCCTGTAATATAATACCTATTCCAATTTAAATATTATGGGTCAATATTAAGGTCTGATATTGTGCCTTGCGTTAGTTAACCATTGAAAGATGTCTTTGAATTTTTAAAGCATTTTAGAACGCTTATTTCTTCATTTTAAGCATCTCAGAACACTCTATTTCGCATAGGCATACATAGTAAAATTTAGGGTCACGCTGTGTACCCCCTAAATGACCTATAATTATATCCTGTGGTAGGGTACACTATTACCCTGTAATATAATACGTGGTCCAATTTAAAAATTATAGGTCAATATCAAGGTCCGATACCGTGCCGTTAGTTAACATAGAAAAATGTCTTTGAATCTTTAAAGCATTTTAGAACGCTTATTTCCTCATTTTAAGCTTCTCAGAACACTTTATTTCGCATAGGCATACATAGTAAACTTTAGGGTCACGCTGTGTAACCCCTAATTGACCTATAATTATTTCCTTTGGTGGGGTACACTATTACCCTGTAATATAATACCTGGTCCAATTTAAATATTATGGGTCAATATTAAGGTCTGATATTGCGCCTTGCGTTAGTTAACCATTGAAAGATGTCTTTGAATTTTTAAAGCATTTTAGAACGCTTATTTCTTCATTTTAAGCTTCTCAGAGCACTCTATTTCGCATAGGCATACATAGTAAAATTTAGGGTCACGCTGTGTACCCCCTAAATGACCTGTAATTATTTCCTGCGGTAGGGCACACTATTACCCTGTAATATAATACGTGGTCCAATTTAAAAATTATAGGTCAATATTAAGTTCCGATACGTGCCGTTAGTTAACATAGAAAAGTGTCTTCGTATTTTCTTGTTTTAATGCACTATTTAAAACATACATAGTGTACCCCCTAATTGACCTATAATTATTTCCTGTTGTAGGGTACACTATTACCCTGTAATATAATACCTGGTCCAATTGAAATATTATGGTTCCATATTAAGGTCTGATATCGCGCCTTGCGTTAGTTAACCATTGAAAGATGTCTTTGAATTTTTAAAGCATTTTAGAACGCTTATTTCTTCATTTTAAGCATCTCAGAACACTCTATTTCGCATAGGCATACATAGTAAAATTTAGGGTCACGCTGTGTACCCCCTAAATGACCTATAATTATATCCTGTGGTAGGGTACACTATTACCCTGTAATATAATACGTGGTCCAATTTAAAAATTATAGGTCAATATTAAGGACCGATACCGTACCGTTAGTTAACATAGAAAAATGTCTTTGAATTTTTAAAGCATTTTAGAACGCTTATTTCCTCATTTTAAGCTTCTCAGAACACTTTATTTCTCATAGGCATACATAGTAAACTTTAGGGTCTCTCTGTGTACCCCCTAATTGACCTATAGTTATTTCCTG